>NC_061829.1:40752331-40772331 GCF_019202785.1 Penaeus chinensis
CTTATTCTAATTCATATTCTTATCCGTCAAGGTGACTTCCAGAATTTGGAGCTCGTGGTACTACGTACATGGGCGTACACGCGCTCGTAAACGCACGTACATGTCTACACACAGCCATATTTACACTCGCGTTGCAATGCATGGTCGCTGTCACAGTCTCATTCATTCATATTTATGCTCATACACGCACGCACGCAAACACTGACACGCTTACTAACACGCAAACACTCACTCACTTACTCACTCATTCACTCATTCACTCACTTAACTCACTCACTTACTCACTCACTCATTCACTCACTCACTTAACTCACTCACTTACTCACTCACTCAACTCACTCACTTACTCACTCACTCATTCACTCACTCACTTAACTCACTCACTTACTCACTCACTCATTCACTCACTCACTTAACTCACTCACTTACTCACTCACTCATTCACTCACTCACTCACTCCCTCCCTCCCTCCCTCCCTCCCTCCCTCCCTCCCTCACACACACACACACACACACACACACACACACACACACATACACACATACACACATACACACATACACACATACACACATACACACATACACACAAACACACATTGACACACAATACGTAAAAGTCGTATTGTAAACCACTAAATACATACGCGACATGAAACGAAACAGCTGTCTTTCGATACGCACACACAAAATACGCACACGACACGCCGAAGCTAACCACACACGGTCCATTTTCCTCCAGCCTCCTCGTCCTTCCTCAATTCATCTCTCTCTCTCTCTCTCTTCCTTTTCCCTCTCCGTCTGCACTAATCTCGTTCCTCCTTCTTTTATTTCATTTCTCTCTCTCTCATCCTCCCTCTCTCTTGCCATCCCATGCGTATTTTCCCGTGTTTTCCTTCTCTTTTCCTTTCCTTTATCTCCTCTCCATCTCTCTCTCTCTCTCTCTCTCTCTCTCTCTCTCTCTCTCTCTCTCTCTCTCTCTCTCTCTTCTCTCTTTCTCTCTTTCTCTCTTTCTCTCTTTCTCTCTCTCTCTCTCTCTCTCTCTCTCTCTCTCTCTCTCTCTCTCTCTCTCTCTCTCTCTCTCTCTCTCTCTCTCTCTCTCTCTTTCTTTCTCTCTCCACCATTTCTCCCTACCCTTTTACTCTTTCTACCCTCTTCTCCCTTCCCCATTTCCCACTCCCTCCGTTCCTCATTTCCCCTCTCTGTTTCTCCTTCCTTCCTTTCCTCCCCTCTTTATCTCCTCTTTCCTCCCCTCTTTATCTCCTCTTTCCTCCCCTTCCCCCTCCTCCCTTTCCTCTCTCCACTTCCCCCTCCCCTCGTCCCTCCTCCCCTTCCCCCTTCCCCTAGGCCCTCCCCCCTTTCCCCTAGTCCCTCCCCCCATCCCCTAGCCCATTCCCCCTTCCCCTAGCCCCTTCCCCCCTTCCCCCCCATCCCTCGGCTGGACTCCCGAAATGTGGGTCAGGTCGGCCAGGCAAGGTGGCTGTGAGGTCGTGAGAGTGTGGGGGGGGGGGGGGATGGGGAGTAGCAGGTAGATAGGTAAGGAGGGGAGGAAGAGGGAGTTAAGGATGTAGGTAGGGAGGGGAGGGGAGGGGGAGGCAAGGAGAGGGAGGGGAGGGAAGGGGGAGGCAAGGGGAGGGAGGGAGGGCGAGCAAGGGAGTGGGGGAGAGGGAAGGAGAGACGGATAGATAGGTAAGGAGGGGTGGTAGGAAGAATGGGAGGGAGTAAGGAGAGAGGATTAGGCAAGGAAGAGAACGAGGAAGATAGACATGAAAGGAAGACCTGGGAAGGAGGGAGGCAGGCAGTATGAGGAGTAGGAGGAGGAGGAGGAGGAGGAGGAGGAGGAGGAGGAGGAGGGGGGGCAGTAGGAGGCCGTGAAGTGAGTAGGATGATAGGCCAGGAGGTAGAAGGAGGAGGAGGAGGGGGGGAGGGGTTGGGAAAGAGGGAGGGAGGGAGAGTTGTGGCGACGCACAGGTAGCAGCGGCCTCAGTGGCTACGGCGGAGGCTGCGGCAAAGGATCCGTCACACGGCAAAAAATAGGACACAGGCTACGTCAGAGGCTACGAAAAGGCTACGTTAAAGGCTACGAATAGGCTACGTCAAAGGCTACGTCAGAGGCTACGGAAAGGCTACGACAGACTACAACAACGGCTACGACAGACAGCCCCCCCCCCCCTGCCGCCGCCGCCGCCGGAATGCGCCGAAGCCGCGTCTCAGACCCGACTCGCGGAGGCCGTCGGGTTTCTCGGTCGCCGACGCCTTCGAATTCCGACGCGTTCCTCCCTCGGCCGACCGGGCTCCTTGGCGCTCTCGCTCCCTCTCTCTCTCTCTTTCCCTCTCTCTCTCTCCATATATATATATATATATATGTGTGTGTGTGTGTGTGTGTGTGTGTGTGTGTGTGTGTGTGTGTGTGTGTGTGTGTGTGTGTGTGTGTGTATGTGTGTGTATATACATACATGTGTATATATATGTGTACATGTATATATATGTGTACATGTATATATATGTGTGTGTGTATATATGTATATATATATATATATATATATATATATATATATATATATATACTCCCCCCACTCTCCGTCAAGGGAGAAGCGAGGAGCTGGAGGGAAGTGGGGGGAAAGGGGGGGGGAGGGAGTGGTGAAAGGGGGGCGGGACACGCTCGGAATGTGCTCGGCTCCGGCGTGACTGACGAGTAGCATTTTGGTGTCTTTGATCGGTATTCGTCGTGCATGCAATATGAGGAAATTTTCGATTGCATGTTTGCTGCTGCTGCTTTTTTTTTTTCTTTTTTTTTTTTTTTTTTTGCTGCTGCTGTTCTCTCCGTCTGTCAGTCCTCGTCTCTTCTTCTTTTTCTCTGGCTGTCCTGTTTCTGTTGATGTCTTTCTCTTTCTTCCATTTCTCTCTCTCTCTCTCTCTCTCTCTCTCTCTCTCTCTCTCTCTCTCTCTCTCTCTCTCTCTCTCTCTCTCTCTCTCTCTCTCTCTCTCTCCTTCTCTACCTCTCCCTTTCTCTCTCCCTCCCTTTTCCTCCCTCTCTCCCTCCCTCTCTCCCTCCCTCTTCTTCTCCCTCCCCTTCTCCCTCTCCCTCTCCCTCTCCCTCTCCCTCTCCCTCTCCCTCTCCCTCTCCCTCTCCCTCTCTCCATCCCTCTTTTTTTAACCGGATCTGCGTTGGTCACATTTCCAGGTATTGACTCACAGATGACAATTAGCGACGCCTGTTGGAATTTCTGTTAATATTTCCTAATGTTCAGTGTCTTGAAATATGTTCGTGTCTGTGGGTGTAAGAGTGTAGTTGTTTGTGGATCGATTCATTGTTTGTGTTTGTTTCGTTTGATGAATTGTATTTTTTTTTTAATCATTATCTATTTTAATTATCATCAATTATCATTATTGTTTATCATTATTATTATTGTTATCATCATCATCATCATCATCATCATCATCATCATCATCATCATCATCATCATCATCATCATCATCATCATCATCACCATCAACATCTGCTTCAACTGAATAAAACTCGAAATGAAATATATTTATTCAACACCGATCAGACATGGGACAATAACCGAGGGTAAATTAAATCACAGAACTTCTCGCAGCTTATCTAAACAAGCGAATTTATTACAAGCATCTTCCCATTATGGAACTAAACTACCATGAAATCACCGGTGCCATTATGGCGTTGACTGAGTTGGTGATTAGGTCATTTCAAATCACTGGAATTAGGGTCCTGGGTTGGGAGGAAAGGAAAATTGGTATATCCGGTGAGAAAGAGAGGGAGAAAGAGGAAAGGAGAGGGAGAAAGAGAGGGAGAGAGAGAGAGAGGGGGGGGAGAGAGAGGGGGGAGAAAGAGAGAGGGGGGGGGAGAGAGAGAGAGGGAGGGGAGAGAGAGGGAGAGAGGGAGGGAAGGAGGGAGAGAGAGAGAGAGAGGGAAGGAGAGAGAGAGAGAGGGAAGGAGAGAGAGAAGAGGGGGTGGGGAGCATTTGGCCGTCTCTTCGTCTAAACTACGATTTTTTTTTTTTTTTTTTATTACGAATCAGCTTTTTGCGACTTGCGACTGATTATTTCCCTGCCATTTTGTATTGGTCCTATAGGGCTATTGAAAGATCGAATCGATCGATAGATAGGTATGTAGACATACAAATTAGTCGCGTGTGTATATATGTATGTTTTTTTTTTTTTTTTCCTTTTCTTTCATTTTTTTTTTTTTGTCTCTTTTTCTCTTTTATTTATTTTCCCCCTTTTTCTTTTTCTTTCTTTGATTTTTCCTTACTTTACCTTTTATTTATTTGTTTTCCTTTTTTTCCTTTGTTTCTTTTATATTTCTTTTCTCTCTCTCTCTATTTTCCTTTTTCCCCCCTTTTTCCCTTTTATTTCTCTTTATTTCTTTTTTCCTATCTTTTTTTCCCCTTTTTTCACGTATGACAGATGGCTCCTCGTTGCCTGTCATGCTTCACTGCCTCTTGCCAATCGCTAGTCTGTGGTTTGTGACTGACACGCTTTCGTTCATCGTGATACTTTTATGGGGAAGAGGGAAGAAGGAAGGAGGGGGAGGGAGGGAAGGAGGGAGAGAGGGAAGGAGGGAGGGGGAGGGAAGGAGGGAGAGGGGGAGGGAAGGAGGGAGAGGGGGAGGGAAGGAGGGAGAGGGGGGAAGGAGGGAGAGAGGGAGGGAAGGAGGGAGAGGGTGAGGGAAGGAGGGAGAGAGGGAGAGAGGGAGGAAGATTGGGGGAAGGGTAGGGGAGGGGTAGGAGGGAGGAGGATTGGGGAAGGTGTAGATGGAGGGATGGGGAGGGAAGAAGGGAAAAGAAAAGGGGGAGGAGGGAGGGAGAGAATGGGGGAAGGAATGGGAAGGAGGAAAGGGGAGGGAGGGGAAAGGAGGAGAGAGGAAAGAAGAAGAAAAAATAAGGAATGCGAAGGAGGAAAGATGAAGAATGGAGGAATTGTTAAGTGGAATGAGGTAAGGGTAAAGAAAAATAAAAGACTGGAGAGAGATAGAAGCGAAATGAAGGAAGGAAAGGGGAGGGAGAAAGGAAGAAAAACGAGAAATTAAAACTATTGAAGAGAGATAAAGAGAGAAATAAAGAAAGAAAGAGAGAAAGAGAGAAAGATAAAAAGAGGAGAGAGAGAGAGAGAGAGAGAGAGAGAGACAGAGACAGAGACAGAGACAGAGACAGAGACAGAGACAGAGACAGAGACAGAGACAGAGACAGAGACAGAGACAGAGACAGAGACAGAGAGAGAGAGAGAGAGAGAGAGAGAGAGAGAGAGGAAAGAGAGAGAGAGAGAGAGAGACAGAGACAGAGAGACAGAGACAGAGAGAGAGAGAGAGAAACGTTCCGGTTTTTATTCGAAATTCCGATATTTGTGACAAAAAAAAATCAATGAAGCGTATATTACCATATAGTAGAGTAGGTCAGCCGAATGCCATGCGTGATTGCCTTTCGTTATTTATCTTAATTATTATCTTATTAGTTATTTCATTTGTTATTGTATTTGTCATTTTATTCGCTATGTTATTTCTTATTCTATTTGTTATTGACTTTCGTTTGTTATTTTATTGTCATTTTGCGTGCTTTATTAAGATTTAATTCAGTAATATATATTCTACTTGGCATCTCATCTCAAAGGCGAGAAGAACAAGGCTTAAGATAACTTTAAAGATAACAGCCTTATCTAAAAAACAGGTTTACCGGGGAAGTAGAGACCAGCGACACGTAAACAAGAAATAGAAAACAAAAAAAATAGAAAACAAAAAGAGTAAATACAGAAGTGAGAGAGAGAGGGGAGAGAGAGAGAGAGAGAGAGAGAGAGAGAGAGAGAGAGAGAGAGAGAGAGAGAGAGAGAGAGAGAGAGAGAGAGAGAGAGAGAGAGAGAGAGAGAGAGAGAGACAGAGAGAGAGAGAAGGAAAAATAGAAAGAAAGAGAGAGAGAAGGAAAGATAGAAAGGAAGAAAGAGAGAGAGACAGACAAAGAGAAGGAGACAGAGAGAAAGAATAAAAATAAGAAAAATAAACGGAAATCAAGAAGAAAGTGAAAGAGTGAGAGAGAAAGATATTTTATCCAGAAAGCAGAACCGTAGAGTTTGAGTTTTAAGAAAGAAGGAACGAGGAAGTGGATGGATAACTAATTAAATGTTTTTTTTTCTTCCTATTTCTCTTTATATATTTCTGCTGTATGTCATTATTGTCGTGTGTGTGTGTGTGTGTGTGTGTGTGTGTGTGTGTGTGTGTGTGTGTGTGTGTGTGCGTGCGTGCGTGTTTGTGATTGTGTGTTTGTGTGTATGTGTGTGTGTGTGTGTGTGTGTGTGTGTGTGTGTGTGTGTGCGTGTGTGTGCGTGTTTCTATGTACGTATGTATATATGTATGTTTGTATCTGTGTATGTATGTACGTTATATCTCATAATTCAGCATTTAATTAAAAGAATTCTCAACATATTTCGAGGTTAAGAAATGAAATAACAAACATCCTACATATTAAACGAGAAAAGTTTTAAATTATTCAAATCATTTCCATATTACCGTAAACAATCAGGTTATGCAAATAGAATAAATGATAATTTTCCGCTCTTCTCTTTTCCTTTTCTTTTCATATCATTTTTTTTTCTTTTTTCTTTTTTTCTTTTTTTTTTGACACCGAAATCTCGACCAAGTGTTTTCAATATTAGTCGTAAAGGTCACGGCTGATTTTCTCTTCATTATAAATTCGTCCTTAGAGTCTGTTACAGACGGAACATCGCGTTGATTTACGAATGAGCGAAGAGGAATGGAGAGAGAAGAGGAGAGAGATAACGAAAGGAAAAATGAAGAAGGAGAGGAAAGAGAAAAGGATATTGGTAGTAAAACTGATGAGGATGTTGATAATGATATTATTAATAATGATAATAATAACAACAGTAATAGTAATAATGATGATAATAAAAATAATAATAGTAATAGTAATGATAACAATGATAATGATGATAATGTAATAGTAACAACAATAATAATGACAATGGGAATAGTAACAGGAATAATGATAATGATAGTTATGTTAACAATGATAATGATAATAGTAATAATACAATAATTATCATAATAGCAATAACGTTGATAGTAGCACTACCACAACCACTCCTAGCAGCATTTGAACTACATTCCAAGGGAGCCCAAAGCCAGACATTATGGCAGAAAAATCGACCGCTAAAATTCGCCATTGAACATCCATACCAGGTGGGGCCCGGGGGTAGGGGGGGGGCGAGAGGGAAGGGAGGAGGGAGGAGACAAGATGAAAGCGGGGAAGGAAGGGGGGTGAAGGAGGGAGGGAGGGAGGGAGAGGGTGAAGGAGGAAGAGGGAGGAGGTAAAAAGAATGGGGGGGGAGGGTTGAAATAAAGGGGGAGAAGGGGAAGAAAGAGGGGGGAGGGAGGATAGAAAGGAGGGAGGGGGGGAGATGAAACAGCGAGGGGATAGGAAGAGAGGGAGGGAGGGAAGGAGAGGATTTTAGAAAGGAGGGGAGAGTTGCAACAGCGAGGGGGTAGGGAAGGGGGGGAGGAAGGGAGAGAGGGGAAGGAGATGGAAGGAAGGAAGGAGGGGGGGGGAGCACCCTTAAGTTCTCGAGGTCATCGGGTACTGTGACGCGAAGGAGCTGGGGGGGGGGGGTGGAGGCGGTGGAGGGAAGGGGGGGGAGGAGGAGGTTGATGACATCCAATATCCGATGATTTTATTGAATAAGATCTGCTCGCGAATTATTTGTCCTGATGGGATATTTTCCCTGTAGAAATACAATACTCTTTTCCTCGATTAAAAGATATAGAGGTATAGGGTAGGGGGGGGGTGAGAGGGTGGGTGGGACCGGGGATGGGGAGGAGAGAAGGGGAGGTTAATGGAATTTAATCAAAGGTTGTAATGAATGACATCACTCGTGGGGGAATTCTCATAGAAATACACATTTTTTTGGCGAGTAAAGGTGTGATTTTATGACCCCAGTGTGATTTTTTTCTTTTATTTTTTTTATGATTTTAAAGTCGAATGTGTATTTTTTTTCTCTTTTTTTTTACACTTTTTTTTATCTCATTTTTTGCCTTCTTCAATTCTTCTGCAAATAGAAATTCAGACAAAACGCATAATGTCTACTCAATATAATGTGTGTGTGTGTGTGTTTATTTCCTCATTTCTCTGTCGCTGTCCTAATCCTCTCTCTCTCTCTCTCTCTCTCTCTCTCTCTCTCTCTCTCTCTCTCTCTCTCTCTCTCTCTCTCTCTCTCTCTCTCTCTCTCTCTCTCTCTCTACCGTTCCTCCTCTTTCTTCCTCCCTCTCTTTCTCTCTTTCTTTCTCCACCGTTCCTCCTCCTTCTTCCTCCCTCTCTTTCTCTCTTTCTTTCTCCACCGTCCCTCCTCCTTCTTCCTCCCTCTCTTTCTTTCTCCACCGTCCCTCCTCCTTCCTCCCTCTCTTTCTCTCTTTCTTTCTCCACCGTCTCTCCTCTTTCTTCCTCCTTCTCTTTCTTTCTCCACCGTCTCTCCTCTTTCTTCCTCCCTCTCTTTCTTTCTCCACCGTCTCTTCTCTTTCTTCCTCCCTCTCTTTCTCTCTTTCTTTCTCCACCGTTCCTCCCTCGGTCACGAACTGTCTCCGTCTCCCTTCCTCCCAAGACAAAGGCCCGGGAGTGTCTTCGTGCTTTCAACTTCACTCTCACGCTTTGCATTCAGGCAACTGATCTCTCAAGGTTTTGTTTTGTTTTTTTCATTTGTTTTTGTTAGATTTTTCTGTTTATTTTGTTTTGTTTTTGTTTTTGTTTTGCATTCGAACAGCTGATCTTAATTTTTTCTGATTTTTGTTTTTGTTTTTGTTATTTTTTATTTTTTTGTTTTGTACTAAAGTAACTAATCTTGACGACAGTCTGTGCATTCGGTTTTCTGAAGAAAATAATATAGTTTTTTTTCAGTTTTGTTCAGTGTTTTTTTTTTTGTTTGTTTGTTTGTTTGTTTCATGTCCCCCTTTTGAATACCTTCCACTCACCGCACGTACTTTTTTTTACGGCGTACTCACAAACACGTACGTAATGCACTCGAAACATCTCTCACGTACCCACCAGCATTGTAAGTACAGTACGTTTTTCAGTCGCCTCTGTACTCTGGCCCCAGATGCGCTCGGGTATACGATATATCTCATTATAAATTCTTATCTTTTACAAATATCTTGTATCTTATGTCAGATATCTTGAATCTTTATCAAATCCAAATGTAAATTTCTATTCTTACCCAAGTTATATTTCAATATGAATATCTTATCATATTTAGATAGATATCTCGTCTTATCTAAATATAGATCCTAAAACATTTGAATATATATGTATATCTCACCATATTTAAATATAACCATCTTGTTTTACTCAAATGATCTTCTATATTATATCAAATATCTTATATCTCACCCTATCCAACCTTCCCCAAATTATCTCAAACCTTGTATTTCATGTTGAAATTTCTTTTAATTATCATAAATCTTTTATCGAATATCTTACAAAATATTACAATGGCGTTATTTTGCCTTTCCTCTTGTGCCCAAGGGGGTAGAAATTGGGGGGGGGGGGGAAGCGACCCCAAGACCCCCGTGGAGATGAGGAAAGGGGGAGAGAGGAAGAAGAGGAAGAGGAAGAAAGGAAGAAGAGAAAAGGTCGATAAACAGGATGTAGTTTTCGAGACAATTAAAAATAAATGGAGGGAGGAAGAAGGGGGGGGAGGGAGGGGGGAGGATGGTGGTTAGAGTGGGGGGAGGGGGGGTTAGGGGGGAGGGGAGGGAGAGAGAGGAAGGGTAGACCTCAAGGAGGAAGGGAAAGAGGAAGTGGGAGAGGAGGAGAAAGTCATTTGGAAGAAGCTTTTTTTTCTGGGAAATTAAGGGAACGGTTACGGGAATTCAAATTTTAAATTCAAATTCAAATGGATTTTATGCCGTTACCAATAACGGTCATTATTTCTTACATAAATGGCAATTACGTAGGATGATAAAATTCGTTAAGCATGAAAGTTATAAAGAACTTATACAGAGGAATTCGATAATATATATATATTAATATTGTCAGAAATATTAGACAGGATGAAGGAAAAAGGGTAATACAATGATAAAAAGAAGAAATAACAAAGAGAAGAGAAATCGACGAGAAGAAGACAAAGACAGAAACAGAAGAGTAAATAGAGAGAAAAAAAAGGAAAGAAAACGAGAAAGATCGAAAGAGTGAGAAACAGAAAACGGGAAAAGAAATGTATTCAAGGGAAATAAATAAAACGGTTTTTTCTTCTTCTTCTTCTTCCTCCTCCTCCTCTTTGCAGTGTGAAAGAAAATGGAAGATGAAGTTTGCGGAAGAGGAAGAGGAAGAGGAAGATTATTCGGGGCGAGGAGGGGGGGTGGGGGGAGGGAGGAGGAAGAGAGAATAGATTTAGGAGAAGGAAAAATTGGTTTTATGTGTGCGTGTGTGTGTGTGTGTGTGTGTGTGTGTGTGTGTGTGTGTGTGTGTGTGTGTGTGTGTGTGTGTGTGTGTGTGTGTGTGTGTGTACACGTGTTCTGTCCGTTTTAAGTATGCACGACTGTCCTGTGCATTTCCATATAACTGCATACACATAAACGGACACATAACTCCATTTCTGTATTTCCTCAGACGTACAAAGGAATACGACTCGATGAAATAGGAGTAAAAGACAATAAATTAATAATAAATTAAGAGTGACTGTATGTGATAATCTAATGAATCATATTATAATAATAAATAATTTAAAAATATGTAATGATAAATAGTAATGTCATAAGAACCAATGAAAGAATGACCAATAATATGAGAAAAGATAAAAATTTAATAATAAATAACAACGTAATAATGAGAAACGACGTAATAAACAAGTAATAATGAATAACAACGCAATGAATAAATAAATGACGAGGACCTTCAGGCGTGACCCGCGTGGCAACTGGATCGCGAAGCAACGCCATCTATGGGCGAGTCCGGATAACTTCCACAGGACCGTAACGACCAGACGGTGTGACAGACTACGAGTTTATTTTGTATTTTTTATTTTTTTTATGTATTTGTTGTTCCTTTAGTTATTGTTGATTTTTTGTATTGTGTTGGTTATCTATTTATTGGATTTTTTTTATGCTTGTATGATTATTATGTATGTTTTTTTTTTTGTTTTTTTTCCATAACGGCGTATAAAAACCGTTCAAGATGAAATACATGAATATCTCGTTTTGAAATTTAAATGAGAATACCTATATGTGCATATTTTTATTTATTTATTTTATCTGTAATACTTTGTTCTGTATCTCGTTGAATCACCTTGAAATAATATAGGAAATGAGTCGTTTTTTTAAACATATGTAACTGTATCTTTATTCATATTGTCTGTATATTTATAACACTAGATGCAAACTAAATTTATTGAACAAATGATGTGTATAAAGTGTTTATTTTCTTCCATAGTATCAACACATTGCAGAGTTGTTTGTCGTTCATGTGTGTATATGGACACGTATTAATATTCACATTATGTATCCATATTCATATATCTCTTTATTTAGGTATATTCTTGGCTGTGTTTATTAGTACAAGTAACTGTATGTAATTCATAAGCATCTGTATTAGTAGTTATATGTTATATGTCATAATCTTACATTAATTTATTTCTTCATATCTGAAGCTTCGGTAACCTTTCGTTTTTTTACGGTAAATCTAAGCTCGTTTTACGCTAATGTTAGTCACGGTAAAGGGTTTAATAGCCTTTAAGGTGAGATCAGGTAACTTTTCCTTTTGAACACTTTTGATATCTATTTTATTCCGCATAATCAGTTTTTTTTTTTTTTTTAATCCAAGGCGGAAATATATCTATAGATCCAAATCTTCCCTTATTAACAAAACAAAACAAAAACACACTCTTAAAAACAAAAAGGCAAATATCTTAAAACTAACCCTCACTTATACTCAATTAGATAAGACTCCCCTCTAAATAAAAATTAGAAAGAAAACGTAGAAAAATGAAAAAAGAAAATAAGAATCTCACAGAAAACGGGATCAAGCCATGAACGTGACGCCGCCGTACGCTTGGTCATGCCTGATCACGTGACAAGGAACGGCCTGAGGAAGTGACTAAGGCAGGCACAGTGATCCTGACGAGGGGGAAAGGGGGGGTAGGGGAAGGGAGGGTGTCTTCGTGAGTGGGGTTGGGTTGTTGGTTTGTATGATTTGTTTGTGTTTGTACTGATCTGTTTTGTGTGTGTGTGTGTGTGTGTGTTTGTGTGTCTGTGTTTCTGTTTTCGTGCGTGCATATATGCGTATCTTCGCGTATACGTACATGTCCATGCATCGCTTGTTGGAAGAGTTACCATCCCTATATAATTATTCTTTACCGTAATATCCAAACAATTATCTCGAAGACAACGCCTTCACTCAGAAATAAATGTTCATTCAACGGACAAGATAATCCTAAGGGAAAAAAATATATGTAGCGAGAAATTAGACCGCGTCAGGCTTAAGAAAGGGCAGTACAACCCACAGATAACTGAACGTAATTATAATAGGAACGCACGATAATAATTTAAAAAAATACGAAAATAAAAAATAATAATAATACAATAAAAAATTTGAAAAAAACTAGAACTAAAAATTAAAAAGATTTTTAAAAAATATATAGGACCTTAAACCGGTGACGTAAAAAGCAACTTCTCTTGCATGCATAACTCTATTGGCTCTCTGCATGATTCATGCATGACCATGAAAGGAACTATGTAATGCACAGAGAATGCAAGATTATGTACTGTACAGCCAAGTCTTCGAAGCTGTTGTTTTAATGCATTGTTAGTGAGGAAGAACCTTTGAACATTTTATTTTTGAAATGGTGATGATGGTGATGGTTATGGTGATAATAATGGTGATGGTTATGGTGATGATAATGATATTGATGGTGGTGGTGGTGATGATGATGATGATGATGTGTTGGTGATGGTGATGGTTATGGTTATGGTGATGATAATGATATTGATGATGGTGTTGATGATGATGATGGTGATGGTTATGGTTATGGTGATAGTGATAGTGGTGAGGAGGAGGAGTAAATGATGATAGTGATGAGGAGGAGGAGGAAGAATGAGAAAGAGGAGAACGAGAAACAGAAGGAGACAGAGAAAATGGTAATTTGCTTGTTACTGAATATAACATTCCTATAATGTTCCGCTAAGTCCATCTGTCATTTATGTTCTTATTAGGTTAATCTAGATATTAGTTTTCGTTTGTTCTTTTATGATAAGTCTCACCAATTTCCTAAGGTATAAAAGCTCCTGTTGAACTATTTTCTATCTCATAAGTTATTATTATTCGCGTTGAATTCCGGTTAAGTTCTTCAGTTATTCTTGTCACTATTTTGCTGTAATTAAGTTGGGAGTCACTGACCTGTTTTTCGATTTGTTTGACATTCGATTCTGCTAACTTTTGTTTTTATCAATTGTATATCAGTTATACTTTGTTTAGGTATTGTATATATTTCCACTTAAAAGGATAATGATAAAAATTAAAAAGTATTGTATTTATTTTTTATTTTTCTTATTTTTCTTCGTTTTATTTTCTATTATTGTTTTTTTCCCCCTTTAACCTGAATCTCGGCTTTCAGTCATAAAACGATTATGCGAGAAAACGTGAGATTTCCACAAAATTCCGTTGCTCGTACGTGATGAAGTTATTATTTATAGAGGTAATAGTTTTTTATTCTATTTTTTATTTTTCTCTTATTATTGGCTGTTGTTTGTAAGGCCGATTCACCGCAGGGAGAGAAAAGCACTGGTCTTTGATTAAGAAAATAAAATTTCTTGTTTTATAAAGTGTGATGCTTGTTTTGTGTGTGTGTGTGTGTGTGTGTGTGTGTGTGTGTGTGTGTGTGTGTGTGTGTGTGTGTGTGTGTGTGTGTGTGTGTGAGTGTGTGTCTGTGTCTGTGTCTGTGTGTGCACCCGCTTGTGTATGTATGTTTTCATGTCTTATTGACAAATACACACCATTTTCCAAATACCAGCACAGACCACAAACACTGTATTATCTCGGCACGTGTCTTCCCACACTCTACGATTTTCATCTCGTCTTGTTACCTTGAGAACCGCCTTAGCAATCAACAAGGCGGTGTCATTTCATCGTGTTTTTAATACTGTTTCAAAACCGAACCATTTACACACACTGCACCAGGGAGGGAGTGAAAGTTTCTATACACACAAAATCAACGTTGTGCAAACACCCCTGTAAGCCACGCGTTGTTTCACCAGTAATTACCCGGTAATTATGTGAAGGTCATTAGGCGGCCGCGCACGTACACGGACCTGATACGTCAAGGTGGTCAACAGAAGAGAAAAAAAGCGTGTTCTCAAATATGAATGAATGTTTTTTTTTTTTTTTAACTTTTACTTTCATTCAATGCTATGCACTTAGATATGCAGTTATAATATGCTCATATTTTCGAAAAGATCACTGGAAGATTTTTTTTTCTTTATAATTATATCGCATATTTAGAGTTCGTGTATACTGAGGACTGTCAATACGTGACTAACATTCTAATATATCAAATGGTTGGCTTTAATTTCAACTCTGTACACTCAGGTATGTGGGTTTTTTACTTACCATTCAAAAGAGCACTTGATTTTTTTTTTCTTCTAAAACCGTATTGAATATTAAGATAATTTTTTGGTTTAGATGTCAATATTGCATGTTTGTAGTTCAAAGTTTACAAAAAAAGGTGCCGTTTGCTTCCTCGTGTTTGTCTGCAAGTAATTATTGTCGACTTAATATACAAGTGATATAGAGGATAAAAAAGAATGTCAGGTAAGTACGTTGTCGATGAGGTAAAGTGGAAAGGATGGCAAGAGAAAAGAATGGAGATGAAGAGATAGAAGAAGGAGGAGGAGGAGAAAGAGAAAGAGAAGAAGACGAAGGTGGAGGAGGAGAAGGAGAAAAAAAGAAGAAGAAAGAGAAGAAACGAAGGGGGAGGAGGAGAAGGAGAAAACAAAGAAGAAGAAAGAGAAGAAACGAAGGGGGAGGAGGAGAAGGAGAAGAAAAAGAAAAGGAAAGAGAAGGAGAAAAAAGTAATAATAAAGAGAAGGAGAAACATTAAAAAGGAGAAGAAAGTGAAGCGTCATATCTCTCCAACCCCTGTCTTTGATTTAGTCCCGGATTTTATTTAACTTTCACGCGATTATAGGGTTAAAGAGAAATTGAAGAAAAGGAGAAATAGGAAGGAAGAACATAACAATAAAAGAAAACGAAGGAAAAGAATGAGAAAAAATAAAACAGATACTACGTCAACATATTTCTTATTTCTTAACTCGTATATTTCACCAATTTGCTGGAATTTACTTCACATTGACGGTTTTATAAGATTAAAAAAAAAAAAAAATTACGAAGAGAAAACAATAGCAGATATGACAGAGGCCGTTGGTGACACCCCAGGCCACGCGAGGAAATGTAAGATGCATGACATTTTTTAAGTTTTTTTTTTTGTTTTTTTTTTTGTTTTTTGTTTTTTGTTTTAGTTTTTTCGTATTTTTTGTTTTTTGTTTTTGTTTTTGTTTTTGTTTTTGTTTTTTCGCGATGTGTGTTATTCTTGTTATGACTTGTATAATTCATAGGAATAAGAAAATAGGATTTTCTTTATATATTGATGATGATGGTGTTCGTTGGTATTGCTGTTGATGTTAGATGTTTTTTTATTGTCATCATCTTTATCTTCATCTTCTCCGTCACTTCCAACTCCGTCTCACTTTCCTTCTTCTCTTTCTCTTTCTCGTTCTCCTCCTTCTCCTCCTCCTCCTCCTCCTCCTCCTCCTCCTCCTCCTCCTCTTCTTCCTGCTCCTCCTCCTCCTCCTCCTCCCCCTCCCTCCCTCCCTCCCTCCCTCCCTTCCTCCCTCCCTTCCTCCCTCCCTCACTCCTCCTCTTCCTCCTTCTACTTCTCCCCCCCTCCTCCTCCCCCTCCTCCCCCTCCTTCCCCTCTTTCTCCTCCTCCTCCTCCTCCCCCTCCTCCTCCCCTCCTTCTCCCCTCCTCCTCCTCCCCTCCTCCTCCTCCCCTCCTCCTCCTCCTCCTTCTCCTCCTTCTCCTCCTCCTCCTCCTCCTCCTCCTCCTCCTCCTCCTCCTCCTCCTCCTCTTCCTTCTCCTCCTCCTCTTCCTTCTCCTCCTCCTCCTCCTCCTCCTCTTTCTCCTTCTCCTCCTCCTCCTCCTCCTCCTCTTCCTCTTCCTCCTGCTACTCCTCCTCCTCCTCCTCTTCCTCCTGCTCCTCCTCCTCCTCCTCTTCCTCCTGCTCCTCCTCCTCCTCTTCCTCTTCCTCCTGCTCCTCCTCCTCCTCCTCCTCTTCCTCCTGCTCCTCCTCCTCCTCCTCTTCCTCCTGCTCCTCCTCCTCCTCTTCCTCTTCCTCCTGCTACTCCTCCTCCTCCTCCTCTTCCTCCTGCTCCTCCTCCTCCTCTTCCTCTTCCTCCTGCTCCTGCTCCTCCTCCTCCTCCTCTTCCTCCTGCTCCTGCTCCTCCTCCTCCTCCTCTTCCTCCTTTTCGTCATCCTCCTCCTTATCCTCATCACCACCAGAAACAACCTTAACCTTAACCAAAACAAATAAACAAGACAAATAATTTGTTTTATCAAAACAAACAGACAAATAAAAAAGTATCACAAACTAATTATATGATTATTGTTCTTTTTCAGAAATGATGGGGTGGTGATAAGAGTCTACCCCCCCTTCCCATCACCTCCCCCCTCCCCCCCGACCCCCTGCCACCAACATGGAGTACGATAAAGTAAGTAAATCGTTGTTGTTGTTGTTGTTGTTGTTATTATTGCTGTTGTTGTTTTTGTTCACTTATATTTGTAGGTGAATAAGGTACAACTTGGTTCATGAAAGTGTAAGTCAGTGTATGAGTAATAAAAAGAACTTTAAATTAAATGAACGTGTAAAATAATTAAACAAGTGAACTGATGTGTGTATTTGAAAGTGCAATGATTTAATAGCATTATTCAGTAAATAATCAATTGTCCAAATGACTAACATTACAGACGAGAACATTCAGAATTATACTCGTTCCTCTAATAACCTCGAACAAGCAATTAGATGTTAAGTTTCATACAGTAGAATAACTTCAATATAATAATTCAATTCGACTGATTCATTCTTATAAACCAAATCCCCGAAGTTCATTATAGATTTACTTGAACCCATCACGGAAACGTAAAGTAAAAAAAAAAAGAAATGCAAGTAATTTGTTGAAGCACCGTCTAATTACCTTAATGAGCCAATTACCTGCCAAAGGTTGTTACCGAAGTCCATAAAAATACATGGGGTTTCGAGCCAGTTATGGGACGGCTGTATTACGCCATAAAGTCGTTCTCTCTATCGTTTTCCTAGGGTTTTACGACCTAATGAACGAAAGGGGATGGCATGATTGTCAGTCAGTGCAGGAAAGTGTAGTAATGGAGTTCGTCTTATTAAAAGGAAGGAGTTTGTGCTTTATTGTGCGAAAGTGGAAGTGAGTAATAAAATGAGAGAGAGGGAAAGAGACATACAGAGAGACAGACAAATAGAGAGAGAGAGAGGGAGAGAAAAAGCGAGTGGGGGAGAGGGCAAGAGAGAGGGGGAGGGAGAGAGAAAAAGAGAAAGGGGGGAGGAGAAAGAAAGAGAGAAAGGGGGAAGGAGAGAGAGAGAAAGAGAAAGGGGGAAGGAGAGATAGATGGATGTCGAGATAGAGAAAGGGATATAGAGACAGAGACAAAGACAGATAAAGAGAGAGACATAAACTGATACAGAGAAAGAGAAAGAGAGCGAAAAAAAACAAAACAAGAGGGAAGAAAGAGAAAACGAGATAAAGAAAAAAAGAGAGAGAGAGAGAGAGACCGAAACGGCCTTGAGACATCCAAGTATCAGATGAAAAGTAAGTGTAGGAAATTAATATCCTAATGACCTTTTATTCCCAACGGTTGTGGTTGTCTCTACGAGTGACGTCATAGCGAATTCCCTTGATGCATTACTCAGCCTAAGGAGTTCGTAAGGCCATTGTTAACAGGTAGTTTGTGCATAATGATATCCTTAAAGGGGGTTGTTACGGTCAAAATGTACGTTCGGATTTTATTAATGATAGGAACAGTGGAGTTGTATATTGTTTTTTTGTTTTTTGTTTTATGTTTTTTTTTATTATTATTATGGTTTTATTATATATGTTGTATTTTAGTATGATATATGCTGTTTTTTGTCATTATATATGCTGTTTTTATTACTATTATGAGTTATATGGTTCTCTATGATGAGGTTACTAATGATGAGTTTCAGTCATGACTTTACGTAACAAGACCTTGTTCACTCTCAGAAAAAGTTACATAGTGTGCGTGATTTGAACGTGCGATGAAGTCTACGGGGATCACACGCCCGGTTTGACATTACTTACGTCAGCGTTGAAATCGCCGGAACAGAGCATTGCGTAATTTGCTTAATGTTAGTCTAGAGAAACATTTCATGTCGCTAATGTGTTTTTGTTTTCTTTTTCTCTCTGTCTTACTCTTTTTTAAGACAGTTATTTCATTTTATCTAGTTTTATGCCGCCACTGACTATTTAGTTTATATGATAATTGTCATTATTATATCACAGAATGTCTCCGTTTTCTTTCATTATAATAACGATGTTGGCTTCGGAATAGACTAAGCATTACGTATATAGCGGAATAATAAAAAAAAACTATTTGTAACATTAAGTTTTCTTAAATGGGAAATAAAACGTTGCATCGAGATCGAATTACTTCAAAAATCTTATTAGCACTAAAGATAATTCCCCTTAATCATTAGCATAATCATGAACACGCCACCCACGTCGTTCGGCATCGAGTAACTCCGGCTTCGTCTTCCCCCATTCCCTGTTTCCCTCCTCTCTCTCTCCGACTCCCTGTTTCCCTCCTCTCTCTCTCTCTCCCACTCCCTGTTTCTCTCCTTTCTCTCTCCCACTCCCTGTTTCCCTCCTCTCTCTCTCTCCCACTCCCTGTTTCCCTCCTCTCTCTCTCCCACTCCCTGTTTCCCTCTTCTCTCTCTCCCACTCCCTGTTTCCCTCCTCTCTCTCTCCCACTCCCTGTTTCCCTCTTCTCTCTCTCCCACTCCCTGTTTCCCTCCTCTCTCTCTCCCACTCCCTGTTTCCCTCCTCTCTCTCTCCCACTCCCTGTTTCCCTCTTCTCTCTCTCCCACTCCCTGTTTCCCTCCTCTCTCTCTCCCACTCCCTGTTTCCCTCTTCTCTCTCTCCCACTCCCTGTTTCCCTCCTCTCTCTCTCCCACTCCCTGTTTCCCTCCTCTCTCTCTCCCACTCCCTGTTTCCCTCCTCTCTCTCTCCCACTCCCTGTTTCCCTCTTCTCTCTCTCCCACTCCCTGTTTCCCTCCTCTCTCTCTCCCACTCCCTGTTTCCCTCTTCTCTCTCTCCCACTCCCTGTTTCCCTCCTCTCTCTCTCCCACTCCCTGTTTCCCTCCTCTCTCTCTCCCACTCCCTGTTTCCCTCCTCTCTCTCTCCCACTCCCTGTTTCCCTCCTCTCTCTCTCCCACTCCCTGTTTCCCTCCTCTCTCTCTCCCACTCCCTGTTTCCCTCCTCTCTCTCTCCCACTCCCTGTTTCCCTCCTCTCTCTCTCCCACTCCCTGTTTCCCTCCTCTCTCTCTCTCCCACTCCCTGTTTCCCTCCTCTCTCTCTCCCACTCCCTGTTTCCCTCCTCTCTCTCTCCCACTCCCTGTTTCCCTCCTCTCTCTCTCCCACTCCCTGTTTCCCTCTTCTCTCTCTCCCACTCCCTGTTTCCCTCCTCTCTCTCTCCCACTCCCTGTTTTCCCTCCTCTCTCTCTCCCACTCCCTGTTTCCCTCTCTCTCTCTCCCACTCCCTGTTTCCCTCCTCTCTCTCTCCCACTCCCTGTTTCCCTCTTCTCTCTCTCCCACTCCCTGTTTCCCCTCCTCTCTCTCTCCCACTCCCTGTTTCCCTCTTCTCTCTCTCCCACTCCCTGTTTCCCTCCTCTCT
>NC_061829.1:40792331-40798163 GCF_019202785.1 Penaeus chinensis
TCAAATTTATGTTGTTTTTTTTCACTCTCTTTCGTTCTTGCTTGTTAAAAATGTTATTTTAAAAAAGCGTTTTTTCTCTAACAATGTATCACTCAGTATGAATTATTTATTTTCTTCTAAATCTTATTAATTTCTTCTCCTTATTTTTATATTTCTTAAAGCTATTCATCAGAATATTTCATAACCTCTTTCGAAACATTTTCTTTCACATAAAAAAAAAAAAAAAATGATACTAATTAATCCCCAAAACCTTAAATGACCTTAACCTTCACACCTTACTTTTAAAAATAAGGTCGATAAAACGTGAAAAAGATTCCGTTAAATGCCCCAAGAATGAAAATCTCCCCCTCCCCCCCTTCCCCTTCCCCCTCCCCCCCACTCTCCACCCCCACCCCCCTCGTCCTTGCAGTTTTACGGCAGTAGGTCACTAAGGCAACCGAAAGGGGGGGGGGAGGGGGGAGGATGAGAGGGGAAGGGTGGAATAGGTGGGGGAGGGGAGGGGAGGGGAGGGGAGAGGGTAGAGGGAAGGTGGGCAGAGAGGGTAGGAGGGAGAGAGGGGAGGAGGGGGAGGAGGAGGGAGGAGGGATGAGAAAAGAATGTTGGAGGAAGGAGGAGGAAGGAGGAAGGAGGAAGGAGGAGGAGTGTAAAGAGGAAAGGGTAAAGGGTAGGGGGGAGAGACAGAGGGAGAGGGAGGAAAGGGGGGGGGGTAAGGAGGAGGTAGAGGGAAGAGTCAGGCAGAGGAAGACAAGCGGGGGGGGGAGGGAGGGGGGAGGGGTTTAGGAGGTAGAGAGGTAAAGGGTTAAGAATGAGGAGTGGAGGGGAGGGGAGGGTAGGGGGAGGGGGGGAAGGGGGGGAGGTCAAAGGTGAGGGAGTTCCAGAGGTCAGATTTCGCGGGAATCAGTCTCCGCCAAAGGATGATTTCGCGGTTTGAACTTGGCGGGTTGATTAGTTGTTTTTTTTGTTGTTTTTTTCAAGCGCGGAATTTTATTTTTATTTTTATTTGTTCATTCATTTAGTTCGTTAGTTATTTAAATACTCCTGATTTTATTAAATTACTTTTAGGAAAGTGACGTTGGAAGGTAAATTCGGTGCAGAAAGTTTTGTACAGACAGACAGACAGAGAGTCAGACAGACACAGACAGGTAAGCAAGCTGGCGGGATGACAGGCAGACAGACAGACAGACAGACAGACCAACATTCACACAGACAGACAAACAGACATATAGGAGTATTTCACGCCTCTTAATAGTGCCTATTATAACACCCACAGAAAAGAATTATCTCAAGCGGCACTCCAAGATGCCTCGTTTCTAAAGAACTCCAAAACTCGACACAGAATCGACAATCAATTAGAATTAAAAACCAAATTCAGACCGCTGCCAGCTTCCCCTCCAGCGTGCGTGGCAAGAGGCGGCTCAAGGGTGACGTGCGAGTGAGACGTGCGAGTGTGACCTGCGAATTTTGAAATATTTTCCAAGGCGCGAATTTTTTATTTTCTCTCTCCCTTTTTTTTGTATTTGTTAGGTGTTTGAATTCGAACTTGTCTTGCTTGTGAAAATTATTTTTATTTTATTTTTTTTTTTTTTTTGTTTTTTTTTTGCGTTTGTTCGACGTGTCCTGCGTGTGGTTTCTGTATTTTTTTTCCCCTTTAATATGGCGTCTTTTTATATATTCCTCTTTGATTTCACTTTATTTATTTATTTACTTATACAGCATGTCCTGCTTATAGAAACGTAATTCGGAGTCTTCATAAATATTCCCTCTTTGATATATTCATTATTTTTTTTTTACATAGAAGGAAGTAGATATGTACAGTAGCGTATATAGGCCGTGTTTAAGAGCGCGCGTGGCCGCGTTCGTTCGACACCCGGAGGGTTGTTTGCGATGACGTCACCGCGTACCTGTCGCTGCGAGGTACGTTCACTTCCGACAACAGCGACGGCGAACGCGGCTGCTGTAAACACATTTCGTCTTTTTTTTTCCTTGTGGGGGGCTGACGTTGATCAAAAAGGCTTTATATATGTCGATTCATGATTTGTCATAGGAATCCCCTCGCTTAGTAGAAAGAAAATTTTTAAAAAATCAAAATAAAGAGGGAAAAAAAAACAAACGCGAAGCGTCAGAGGTCAACAGCAACGCAATCCACGCGAAATCTCCTCAAAAATGTAAACAAACGGCAGAAGTTCAGCAATTCTTCCCCTCAGACGCCGCGCAGGATTCCCGGCAGCCCGCCTAGCGTACGGGATCGCCTCGACAATGAAGCCTCGTCGCTCATAAACATATTTCCCACCATTAAGAGACGGCGGTGATCTACTTAGCGCGACCAGGAGGGAGGACGAGTGAGTGCTTGACGCGGACGCCGCCACCGAGGGACATGTTGTATTGAGGTCACCGGTACCTCCTTCCTCTTCCCCCTTCCTCTTCCCCCTTCCTCTTCCCCCTTACTCTTCCCCCTTACTCTTCCCCCTTACTCTTCTCCCTTCCTCTTCCTCCCTTCGTCTCCTCTTTTCCATCCTGGTGTTCGGTTTTCTTCTGCTTTTTCTTCGTATTGCATTGCATTGTAATTTATTTCGTTTTTTTTCCCTCTTTACCATGCATCTGTTTTTGTATTTCGGTAAAAATACGGTGCAAATTATGTTAGCTCTACACCACTTTTTTATTTATTTATTATTATTATTTTTTATTATCATTCCTTATTATTAATTATCATCTGTATATATATTTTAGTATTTAAGTCACATGATCATTTCCTTAAACCTACAACCTCCTTTACAAGATGAAGTATACATAAAAACGAATATTTATATCTGTCATAAAAAAGCCCATTTAACACCGAATGACACTATACGTAGGGAGAAAGCGACAACAGATGATACATTTTAATTTGTTTCTCATAAGGCAAACTGTCCAGTAAAAACAGATGCGAAATTAAGAAAGATGGCAGTCCGTGATGATGTGGATTCGGTTTTGTTTGCTTGTATGTTTGTTTGTTGTTTTATTATTGGTAGTCGCTATAAATTTTATGAACTGAATTAATCTGCAATTTAAGTTATTGATTTATATTTTTATTGCGGTTATTATTAATCTATCGACATCATCCTTGTTCTTGTTATGTAGTATGATTATTTTTTTTTTCTGTTATCATTATCAACATCATTAGCATTAGTTATGATATCTGCAAAATCACCATCATTATTATCATCGTGACAAGATGAGCTAAAAAAAAAAAAAGAAGAAACGGAGAGAGGGAAAAAATGCAGACAAAGAAACAGACAAACAAACAAACAACGTTTCTGTACATAACTTTTCACACAAGGCTCCGTTCCTCTCTATTTGACACTGTTCAAAAATGAATGCTCCCAGCTTCAGTTCCACACGGACGCATGCTAACTTTCTACGCGTGACCGTTTTCGTTTTCTCATTTTTATTACGCTGGCCAATTTCTTGTCCGCTTCTCGGCGTCTCTGAATGCGCAGAAATTAGAAACGGAAGAGAGCCATAAATTCCTGTGTTAATCCGAGAGAGAGAGAGGGAGAGAGAGAGAGAGAGAGAGAGAGAGAGAGAGAGAGAGAGAGAGAGAGAGAGAGAGAGAGAGAGAGAGAGAGAGAGAGAGAGAGAGGGGGGGGGGGGGGGAGTGAGAGGGAGTGAGAAAGTCCATTGGAAGACGAATGTAAATAAATGGAATTGAGGAGATGAAGAACAAAGCGACAGGAAAAGGAAGAAAAAGATTCAGACATAGAAGCTGCTGCATATAAAGTAAAATAAAGAAATAGGTAAAAAAAAAAAAAAAAGAAAAAAAAAAGGAGACAGAGAGAAAGAAAGAAAGAAAGAAAGAGAGGAAGAACGGAAGAAGAGAAGAGAAAAGGAAACGAAAACTGACCGGAATCAATTATTCGGTTAAATGCCCGGAAGTGTAGAGTTGCCTTCAAACGGAATTTTAAACGTTCCCGCAAATTTCAGGCGCGTAATCCTGAAAAGGGAGGAAGACGGTCCATCATTAACGTAACCCAAATAAATATTCCCGTGAAATGGACACTGTACGTATGGTACTTTAAAAACGATTACGCATTCTATAGCAGGTGAATGACATAGGGGCCGCGTTCACGAGCGAAAAATTAACATATTTTCTTTTCCATAATTTGCCTTTTTGTGTTTCTTTTTTTTCTGTCTGTCTGTTTTTTATGTGTAGTGATCATAGTTTTGTTTATTGGGTTATGGGGTTGGAATCGCGTACAGTACGTTTCAAAAGGCAAGGAAATAGCCTTTTTTTTTTTTTTTTTTGGGGGGGGGGGGTTTACTTCGTCGTATTTTCTTCATTATCTGCTTCCCGGCCTTTAGCTTCCTCTTTTTCTTCTTCCTTCTCCTCCTCTTCTTCTTTTTCTTCTTCTTCTCCTCCCCCTCCTCCTCCTCCTCCTCCTCCTCCGCCTCCGCCTCCTCCTCCTCCTCCTCCTCCTCCTCCTCCTCCTCCTCCTCCTCCTCCTCCTCCTCCTCCTCCTCCTCCTCTTCTTCTCTCCTCCTCCTCTTCCTCCTCCTCCTCCTCCTCCTCCTCCTCCTCCTCCTCCTCTTCCTCTTCTTTCCTTCTCCTCCTCCTCCTCCTCCTCCTCCTCCTCCTCCTCCTCCTCTTCTTCTTTCCTTCTCCTCCTACTCCTCCTTTATCTTCATCTTCTCCTTCTTCTGCCTCTTCCTCCTCCTCCTCCTCCTCATCATCATCATCATCATCATCATCATCATCATCATCATCATCATCATCATCATCATCATCATCATCATCATCATCATTCTCTCCCTTCTCCTCTTCCTCCTCCTACTCCTATCCTTCGTTTTTTATTTATCTTTTCCTCCACCCGACCACTTCCTTCTCTATTGATTTCTCTTCTTTTTTGGCCCAATTGCTTCCTCCTCTTTATTGTCGTCTTCCTTTCCTCTTTCCTTCCCTTACCGTTACTTCCTGATCACCCCCCCCCCCCTCCCCCCGAGAGGAATGTGGGAGTAGGTCAGCAGGCTCTGTGTGTGTGTGTGTGTGTGTGTGTGTGTGTGTGTGTGTGTGTGTGTGTGTGTGTGTGTGTGTGTGTGTATGTGTGTGTGTGTGTGTGTTTGTGTGTTTATTTGTTTGTGTGTGTGTGTGTGTGCGGCTTTGTATATCGGTATGTCTGTTTACAAGTGATTAGGCCATATGAGAACTTAAGAACAAAATTATTTTTGACAGCGATAAAAATCCAGTGCTTTTCGTAGAACTAGAGAGATTTATAAGCCTACTTTAAAAAAAAAAAAAAAAGCCGGCACAGGCAGTCACGCATGAACACGTGACAGGGTGTCATTTTGGTCTGTCACACATCTGACCTTTGTAGCAGGTGTTTTCTCTGAAGTGCGAAGCGATTTTCTTAAGAATCAGGAAATAGACCAAAGGTATTTCTGTGCTTTGTGTGTGTGTGTGTGTGTGTGTGTGTGTGTGTGTGTGTGTGTGTGTGTGTGTGTGTGTGTGTTTGTGTGTGTGTGTGTGTGTGTTTTGCATTTATGCATATATATATATATATTTAGACCTATATGTGTATGTGTGCGTGTGTGTATGTATGTATGCATATATGTATGTGAGTATGTGTGTATACTACTAATGAAAATAATATTTTGAACGAAATGTACAATAATGACGTACCTGCCAATTACACGCTCAGCTGACTGTCCCGCTTTGTGAGTTTAAGAATTTCTCGTTCGTGAACTAAGCTGGGTCGCACGGGGTACAATGAAGGGGTCAAGAGATAGTGGGTGTTATCTCTCTTATCTTGCCTCGTAACCCTTTTGTAGACATGGTTCATTATAGGAGTATTTAGACCC
>NC_061829.1:40798263-40800763 GCF_019202785.1 Penaeus chinensis
ACACACACACACAACACACACACACACACACACACACACACACACAGACCCACAGTGATGCGTGGGAGTGTTTCTGCCATCTTGCAAGGCGCTCGTTGCAGGGGAGGTAAACATCGTTAGTGTTCACCAAAGCAGCCATTACATAGCAGATGGACGGGATCAGTAGATAAATCAGCAAGTGGGCTGTGGGCAACGGGATGAGTCATTAGTGGGCTTCAGCTGCTTATCTCCGCGGCATTAGCCCGGTTTCCCCTGAGCTGTTGGGGACGGCATGTTAGCGAATTATGGGTTTATTTAAGCCGAACGATATTCATTTACAGTATTTTTTTCCCCAATGCAGGAAATATATAGATTATATATATATATATAGAATATAATATATATAATATATATATATATGTATCTAATATATATCATATATATGTATATGTATCTAATATAAATATATATATATAATAATTAATATATAAAAAATTGGGGTATGTATATACATATGTATATATATATATAATGTTTATTTGTATTTATATTTATATTTATTTTTTATTTACTTGTACTTGTACAATAATTCATTTATTCAATTCTTCTGTTAATTTGTTTACTTATTTATTTAGATATAAGCATTGCATTTCACGCCGAGACCATCTTAATAACACCCTTCTCTCTCCCTCCTCTCCCTCTTCCCTCTTTCTCCCTTCTCACATCTCCCTCTTTCTCCCTTCTCTCTCCCTCCTCTCCCCCTTCTCTCTTTCTCCCTTCTCTCCCCCTTCTCTCTCCCTCCTATCCCACTTTCTCCCTCCTCTCCCTCCTCCCTCCTCCCTCCTCCCTCCTCCCTCTTTTTCCCTCTTCACACTCCCTCCCTCCTCCCTCTTTTTCCCTCCTCTCTCCTCCCTCTTCTTCCTCCACCCTAGCTCCCCTCCCCTCCCCCCCCCAGCGGCGTGATCACGGGCGCCAAAATCACGGAATACCTGCTGGAGAAGTCGCGCATCGTGACGCAGGCCCGATTGCGTCGAAAATCACGTTTGTGTTTCCTCTCTTTGTCTCTCTCCTCCCCCTCACTCTCTTCCCCTCATCACAACTATCTATCAAACATCCCGATTGATTTTTGCGTTTTTTTTGTTTTTTTTTTGCTTTTTTTTTTTATTTAAAAATTTGTTTTTAAATACCCCCTTTCTTTTTCTTTTTTTGTTTTTTTTTTAATTTTCTCCTTACTGTTTTTTTTGTTTTTTTTTATTTCATTATCTTTAATTTTATTAAGTCAAATATATATATTTTTTAATTTGTCTTTCTTTTTTTCTTAAAAATTGGTTTCTTTCTTTTCTTGTTGAAATTTACTTTGCCAAAAATTTTTTGGTTTTTAATAGTTTTTTTTCTTTTTGTTGTTGTTTTTGGGATAAAAATTCCCAAGTTTCGAAATTTTTTATAAATGCTGGTTTTTTTTTTTGGTCAGTGTAGAATGTGGGTAATTTACGTGTATTTATTCAGATTATTAAATTTACATTTGTTATTTTCATTAAAAATTTTTTTCCCTTTTTCCTTCTCCTATCCTCTACCTTTTCCCTTTCCCTCCCCCTACCTTCACCCTTTTCCTTTCCCCTTCGTCGTCCCCCCCCCTTTCTCCCCTTTTTTTTTCCCCCCAAATTTCCCCTTCCCCCCTTTTTCTTCTTTCTCCCCTCCCTCCTTTTTTCTTTTTCTCCTTTCTCCTTTTCATTCTTTTCCCTCCTCCCTTTTTTCTTTCCTCTTCCTTTCCTCCCCCCCCTTTTCTCCTTCCCTTTCCTTCCCCCCCCTTCTCCTTTCCCCCTCCCCCCCTTCCCCTTCCCTTTTCTATCTTCTCCTCTCCTTCTCCCCCTCTCCTTCCTCTCTTCTCCTCCCCTTTTCTTCTTCTCCCTCCCCTCTCTTCCCCCTTTTTCCCTTTTCCTCTCCTTCATCTTCTCTTCCCTTCTCTCCTCCCCCTTCCCTTCCCCTCCTTTCCCCTATCTTCCCTCTCCCTTCTCTCTTCTCCTCTCCCTTCCCCCCTCCCCTTCTTCTTCTCCTCTCCCTTCTCCTCTCCCTTCTCTCTTCTCCTCTCCCTTCTCCTCTCCCTTCTCTCTTCCCTCTCCCTTCTCTCTTCTCCTCTCCCTTCTTTTCTTCTCCTCTCCCTTCCTCTTCTCCTCCCCTTCTCTCTCTCCTCTCCCTTCCCCCTTCTCCTCTCCCTTCTCTCTTCTCCCTCCCTTCTCTCTTCTCCTCTCCCTTCTCCTCTCCTTTCTATCTTCTCCTCTCCCTTCTCTCTTCTCCTCTCCCTTCTCCTCTCCTTTCTATCTTCTCCTCTCCCTTCTCTCTTCTCCTCTCCCTTCTCCTCTCCTTTCTATCTTCTCCTCTCCCTTCTCTCTTCTCCTCTCCCTTCTCCTCTCCTTTCTATCTTCTCCTCTCCCTTCTCTCTTCTCCTCTCCCTTCTCCTCTCCTTTCTATCTTCTCCTCTCCCTTCTCTCTTCTCCTCTCCCTTCTCTCTTCTCCTCTCCCT
>NC_061829.1:40808263-40813263 GCF_019202785.1 Penaeus chinensis
TTATTGTTATGCTTTGTTTTGTGCAAGTTAAATGAAATACCCCGTAGATGTTCTTAAAACAATCAATACAGTATAATATAAGACAATATATGATAAAGATATGATACAATAGTACATATAGTGCAATATAATACAATACGATATAATGCAATACCCAATTATTAACGATCTTTCCCCGTCCTTCTTCTTCGCCTTCTGCAGATGC
Organism: Penaeus chinensis; assembly: GCF_019202785.1. Classification (NCBI taxonomy): domain Eukaryota; kingdom Metazoa; phylum Arthropoda; class Malacostraca; order Decapoda; family Penaeidae; genus Penaeus; species Penaeus chinensis. Next base: position 40,808,469 of record NC_061829.1, read on the forward strand.
TGTCGGAGATGTTCCTGGACGTGCGACTGTGTTCGGAGAGCAAGACGCTGACGAAGGCGAATGGGCGATTCGTGACCATGAAACCCCGCACGCCCACAGTGTCCGCCCGTTTCAACGACTCGCTCGCACACCTCATGGAGGGCATGGCTAAGTGGGTGTCCAGGGCTGTTATTTCCTTTCTGTCTTACTGATTTTTTGTGTCTGCTTTTTCTTCTTCTTCTCCTCCTCCTTCTTCTTCTTCTTCTTTTTCTTCTTTTTCTTCTTTTTCTTCTTCTTCTTCTCCTCCTCCTCCTCCTCCTCCTCCTCCTCCTCCTCCTCCTCCTCCTCCTCTCCTCTCTCTCCTCTTCTCTTCTTCTTCTTCTTCTTCTTCTTCTTCTTTTTCTTCTTCTTCTCCTCCTTCTTCTCCTTCTTCTTTTTGTTTATTCTTCTTTGGTTCGCGTTAATTCTGTGCCCAGCTGGGTATTGAAGGAGACGGAGGCTGAGGCCCATTGTAGGGATCAGGGGTACCTTGGCCCTTAGCCTTGGCCCTCAGTCCTCGCCTCGACTAATTTTTGCCGGGTCTTTTCTCTCGCCTTGCCTTTTCTCTTTTTTTATGGTCTTTTCTACTCCCCCCTTTCCTTTTCCTTCTCTTTCATCCCCTTCTTCTGACTACTTTATCCTAATCGTTAACTTATTTTTACCTTTTCCGCCTCGATGCTTTATCATAATGCTATACCTTATCGCTGTATTATGAATCCGCTGCTATTGATACTGACGTTGCAGATTGTTTTTTTTTTTTTTTTTTTTTTTTTTTTTTTAGTAATTAAGTAATATTACTGTCTTAAAATGTTCACGATTTTGTGTGTTCTGGTTACATTTTGTGCTAATTCTGTCACTTTCAGCAGGAGATATTAATGTTTCATATCAGGGAGACGGATTTTATTAGGCCCGGTGCGTAGAGAATAAATCTACGGTAATCTGAAGGCCTAATAAAAAAGACTTCTGTTATGCGCATCCTCCACGAACAAAAAACACGCCATTATTTGCCAGAGGAGAGTCACTATTACTAACCCCCCCCCCCCACCTTTTCAGATGTAACCCGTGGTTCGTCCGCTGCATCAAGCCTAACAACGAGAAGGCGCCCCTCAAGCTCGACATGCTGTGCGTCCTGGAGCAGCTGAGATACGCAGGCATGCTGGAGACCATCCGCATTCGGCAGCAAGGGTTCCCGGTGCGGATGCGGTTCTTGCAGTTCGCCGAGCGCTACCGGTGCCTGGTGCCCGGTCAAGTGCCTAGGGTGAGTGCCATGCTCAGTGGAGGAGAAGGAACGGGCTTGGTAGGGAGGATAAGGGTGCGATGATGATAAGGTAATGGGGGAGGTAAGAAGATAAGATGATGGTAAGAAGATAAGGGTGATGTCCGAGTCTGGTGCCCCGTCAAGTGCCCAGGGGGAGTGCCACATCAAGTGTTGGAGGAGGAAGTGTTTCGTAGTGAGGGTAAGGGTGGATGATAATAACGGAATGAGAAGATATGATAAGATATAAGGGTGATGTCCAAGTGTATTGAAGTATTACGGTTTATCAGGGTATTATATGTGAAGGCGGTTAATAGTGATGATGAGGGAATGGGGTTACTGATAGGATAGGATAAGGTATAAGGATGGGATAAGATATAAGGATGGTATCCAAGGCTGTTATACTATTACTGTTTATTACAATGTTACGGGTGGGGGAGGTGTTTCGTAGTGATGGTAATGATAACGAAGAGTGATAGTTGATAGGATATGATAATATACAAGCAATAATGATGATTATGATATAATTAGCATACACCGTAACCTTCTAATGGACTTCCTTTGCCTCTGCCACAGGGCGCCCCCTCTAAGGAGATCTGCCGCGTGGTGCTGGACCGTGTTTCCCGGGGCTCGAGGACCGCCTACCAGCTCGGGACGACCAAGATCTTCCTGCGGGAGGCGCTGGAGCAGACGCTGGAGGAGGAGCGCTACCAGAGGCTGTCCAACGCCGTCGTCACGCTGCAGCGATTCGTCAGGGGATACTTGGCTAGGAGGAAGTAAGAGGCCCGATGTTTTTTTTTCTTTCTTTCTTTCTTTTTTTTTTCAATGTGTATCTTCTTCTTTTTTTTTTTTTTTTTTTTTTTTTTTTTTTTTTTTTTTTTTTTTTAGCGTTTTCCTCTTTTGTAATTGTTTCCTTTTTTCGAGTATTTTCCTTTTTATTTTATTTTATTTTTTTTTTCCCCCTTTCGAATATTTTCCTCATTTTCTTATTTTCTTTCCTCTCACACCGCCTTCGCCCCTCCTCCAGGTTCCGCTCGCAACGCCGCAGTGCCGTCATAGTGCAGGCGATGGTGCGGATGTGGCTGGAGCGCCGCCGCTATCCGCACCCTCCGGCCAGGGCGTCGTCAAGGCTCAGGCGCTCGCTCGGGGCCGCATCACCCGCAGGAAGTTCGTCAAGCTCAAGGTGCGTCTCGGAAGGTTTTATTTTCTGGGGCTTCGAAGCTTCGGTCGGTCGAGGTTTCTGGTTTGGAAGTTAGTTTATTTTTTATTTATTTTTTTATTTTATTATTATTATTTTTTTTTTTTGGGGGGGGGTTGTTATAAATTGTTCCTTCGGTCGGGTTGGGGGGGGGGGGTTAATTGTATGTATTCCGCACAATATATGTTATATATTGTGCGGAATACGCGTGGAGTTTCATGTGATATTTCCCGGGAAATTCCATGTGTGGAATTCATGATCGCGAATCCATATATAAGATTCATTTGATAGATTCAGTATGATCAATTCGATTAAGAAAACATATAAAAAGGTCTTTTCTTCTTCTAAACTTTGACGAGTTAGTAAGTAGTGATCCAAAGTCATATTTTATACCTCTTATATCCTATATCCTATATCCTATATCTTATACCTCTTATATGTTTGTTTGTTTTTTTATTATATACCTCATATATCTTACATATTATACCTTATGCCTTTGACACCCCTGGGAGAGCGATCTCACCAACGTCCATTCCTCACTCACAAGGAAACATCAGAAAAATACAAATCTCTTTTCTCCCCCCCCCCCCCCACCCACCCACCACCAGGAGGAGATGGCCCGACGCAAGAAGGCCGAGGCGCTGGCGAAGGCGAGGGCCGAGCGGGAGGCGCAGCAGACGAAGGCGGAGCAGGAGCGAGTACAGAGATCAGTGGCCGGAGTCAACCACCTCGAGATTCCTGCTGAGTTGGCCTTCATTCTCTCCAAGATTAATGGTAAGGAGTCGAGATCCGTGTACAGGTGGAGGGAGAAGGATGGAGGGTTGGGTGGATAGGCGTTGTAATCTGAGAGGAAGAGGTTTGCTGTATCTAAAAAGGACGTTGATGTTGTATTCTGAGAGGAAGAGGTTTGCTGTATTTGAAAAGGACGTTGATGTTGTATTCTGAGAGGAAGTGCACAGAGTATACTAGGAGGAAAAGGTGTACTGTATTTATAAAGGACATAGACGTTGTATTCTGAGAGGAAGATATGTATTCTATTTTAGGAAGTACATAGACGTTGTATTCTGAAAGGAAGTTTACACAGACGTAATATGCTGGTAGATAAATGTGTACTCTATTTTTGAAATTACACGAGCGTAGTATTCTGAAAGGAAAATATGTACTGCATTTTTAAAAAGTACACAGACGTACTATTCTGAGATGAAGATAAGTAATTGAGATGCATTATGTTAACTTTTTAATAATGTTTACGAGTACATGGTTCTGTGGCGAAATGTGGCGGCATGGTCATAGTATGAAATGGCAACTGAACTAATTGATAAAATCACTAAAATTCTTTTAGATTTTCCACCCCATTGATTTTTTTTTTTTTTTTTTTTGCATGAATTTATTTTGTTCTTATTTCTTTCACCATTAATTTTCATTTTTTTGTATCAGTATTTCATATTTGATTTTATGTTTTTATCATTCTTGCCATACAAAAAGGGTTTTAGCAAGTCCGAAAACAGTTGAAAAAACTTGTAAATAAAGGAATTAACACAAAAGTCTCAAAAGGTATAATACAGTAAATTGTAATTCCGTATAAATTAGGCTGTGCGACCGTGACGTAATTTTCGTGAGTTTATCGTTTTGTCTTTATTTCGCTTTTTTCGTTTTTTTCTTTTAGCTTTGATTTGTTTTTTTTTTTGTTTTTTCTTCGTGTTTTTTTTTTATATATTTGATATTTATTATGATTATTGTAAAGGATATTGTCGATTTTATTATGGTATGCTCGTTTCCCCCACAGCGATTCGTAAAGGAGATTTCGTTAATTTCATTACTTGCGCGAAGAAAGTCCGTCGTTATTGTCCAGTTTCTACTCGATTTTCTGCTGTTTCTCCGTCGCTTTATCACGGTCGCCTGTTCTCATTCCATTACGATTTAGCAAATGGGAAAGTGGAACGATCATCTCTTGTAACGATGAGTTGGAGAAAATGGATTAGTTACCCCCCTTAGAGGCCTCTCCGTTTTCTGTAAGTGTGTGTGTGTGTGTGTGTGTGTGTGTGTGTGTGTGTGTGTGTGTGTGTGTGTGTGTGTGTGTGTGTGTGTGTGAGAGACAAGGGAGAGAAGGAGAGAGAGGGAGGGGGAGGGGGGGGCGTGAGCGTGTGCGAATTTTCGTGTATGCGTGTATGGCTATGAGTTTGCGTGTGGGTGGCAGTTGCATTGTCATCTCCCTCCCCCTCCCCCCCACCCCTCCCCCTCCCCCTCCCCAGTACGCACGCGAGTCACTTGAATGCAATGATTGTCTTGATAATCCTTATTCAATTCGTTGGTCTGATGAATTT
>NC_061829.1:40820763-40825763 GCF_019202785.1 Penaeus chinensis
AATCCTAATGACAATGGTTATTATAACATTAACATAACACAAGTAAAAAACACAATAATAATAGTGGCGATGGTTATAACATCAACGTGACAACAATGAATATCATAATAATATTTGTAACAAGGGTTATCTTAAACTTATCATAACACCAATAAAGATGATGATAATAGTAATGACGATGGCTCTCATAACACTTTATCACACCAATAAAGGTCATGCATAACCCTGCTCATGACGTGAACAGCAGCAAGCGAGGGAAAAGCAAGGTCACGCAACATGACACCAGCATAGCATGATGTTGCAAGGCCGGAATCACGCCGTTGCAGCGTGCATACAACACCGAGGCAATGATGTGTCGGATGCGAGGGGATTGCTGTCGGTCTGTGTGATTGCGTGGGTCTCGTCTTCTGTTCGTGTGGGGGGTGGGGGGTGAGGGGGAAGGAGAGGGGAGAGGGGGTTTTGTGGGGAGGGGGTGGAAGGGTGTGAGGGGAGAGAGGGTTTGTGTGTGTGTGTGTGTGTGTGTGTGGTTGTAATTATGTGTATCTTTAAAGTTATGTGTATGTGTGAAAGTTTAAACGAGTTTCTGTGTTAACTGGTATTTTTTAAAGATATATATTTATGGCTATGTGCGTTTCTGTGTAGACGAAAGAGTATGTCTGGAAACGGGAAATCCACAGCCCAAGAGATGTATTTGAAGCGTTTTGATTGTATTATCATAAGAAAGTGCATTCGGGTTCATATCTTTGTTTATATTCGTTACAATGAACTCCTGTGTGTGTGGATGTACGTGTGTGTGTGTGTGTGTGTGTATGCGTGTGTGTGTGTATGTGTGTGTGTGTGTGTGTGTGTGTGTGTGTGTGTGTGTGTGTGTGCATATGTGTGTATATCTGTTTGTCTGTCTGTTTGTTTCCGTGCATGTGTGTGTCGATTTCTGTACTTGTGCATGTATGTATGCGTACACATGTACATGTATGTATGTGTCCGAGATATCGTTCTAGAAAGCGCACAGAGCCAGCGAGCCATTTCGTCTCCGCGCGTGGATCTGGCCAGCCGCTGTTTATCAAAGGTAGCTGATCCGCCGAGGGAGCGAGGAGGCAGAGGAGGAGGAGCTTTTTGAGTCTTTGGTCCGTTATCTTTGTTTGCTTCTTTGTTCGTTTGTTTGATTGTTTGTAGTTCTCTTGATTTCGGTTGTTTGTTTTTTTTTCGTTCTTTCCTGCTGTCTTTTTATTTATCTTTCTTTGCGTCTCACACTCTCTCTTTTCTTTCTCTCTTACGTTCTCTCATCTTTCTTTCTTCTTCTTCTTCTTCTTTCCCTTTTCCTCACTCGCTAATTTTCGTTCTCTCTCTCTCTCTCTCTCTTTCTCTCTCTCTCTCTCTCTCTCTCTCTCTCTCTCTCTCTCTCTCTCTCTCTCTCTCTCTCTCTCTCTCTCTCTCCTTTTTTTTTGGGGGGGGGGGGTCACTTTTATCTTTTGATGTAAACTTTTATGGTGACATCTCTTAATATCTGATTTTGCTTATTTTTTTTTTTTTTTTTCCTTTTTCTTTGCATTCTCTCAGGAACGCATTTTTTCCACCAACATTGTTCGTCGAATAGAAACTACCTTTTTTTTATTTCTATTTTTTTTTTCTCTCTTCCATATTATTTCTCTTCTTTTTTTACGGGAGAGATAAAAAGAAAGTTGTTTTTTTTGTGGAGTGTCGAGTTCGTGTCCTCTGTTTCGCTGACCGTCTCTGGTAGCTGGTCGTTTAAGTCTACGTGAGAGAGAGAGGGAGAGAAAGAGAAAGGGAGAGGGAGAGGGAGAGGAAGAGGGAGAGGAAGAGGGAGAGAGAAAGAGAGAGAAAGAGAAAGAGAGAGAAATGGAGAGAGAGAGAGAGAGAAAGGGAGAGAGAGAGAGAGAAAGGGAGAGAGAGATAGAGAGAGAGAGAGAGAGAGAGAGAGAGAGAGAGAGAGAGAGAGAGAGAGAGAGAGAGAGAGAGAGAGAGAGAGGAAAGGGAGAGAGAGAGAGAGAGAGAGAGAGAGAGAGAGAGAGAGAGAGAGAGAGAGAGAGAGAGAGAGAGAGAGAGAGGGGGGGGGGGGGGAGGAAGGGAAAGGGAGAAACAGAGAGACAGAGACAGAAGCACAGAGAAAGAAAGAGACACACACACACCGACAAACATAGACAGAGAGAACAGACCGAAATATAACCCAGCATACCACGTAACGTTACGGTCTGAAGAACAACTTTACATAAACAAACACCCGTAGGAAATATAACCCCAAGAAAGTAAAAAAAAAAAAAAAAAAAAAAAAGGCAAACACACGTAAAAGTCTTGCCTTCGGGTGTTGGCTAGGGGGAGGGGGAAGGGGGGAGGAGGGGTGTTGAGGTAGGGGAAAGGGGGTGAAAGGAGGGGTGTTGGGGTAGAGAGGGTTCTATGGGGGGAGGGGTTAGAAGGAGGGAAAGGGGGGAGGGAAGAAGGGGAGAGAAGGAAGGGGTGTGGGGGTAAAGGAGGAGGGAAGAGGGGGAGACAAGGAAGGGGTGTGGGAGAAAAGGAGGAGGAGGGATAGGGGTGAGATAGTAGGCGGAGAGGAGGAAGGGAGAGAGAAAAATAAAGAGCAGTAGTAATATATCGGAGATCGGGAAATAGAGGCAAAGGGGATGGGGGATACGAACAGGAGGGGAGAGGAGTAGGGAGGGGGAGGGGGAGAAAACGAATAGAGGGGGGCAGAGGGGGAGGGGGAGGGGTGGGGGCGGAGCAGTAACCTCGTGCGGGAATGTCGAAGCGGAGGCAGAGGCAGTCGCTGTCTCTGTGGCGTGCGGTGAAGATAACTCAGATCGCAGTGAAATAACACGGGTTTCGGTGAACATAACACAAGTCGCGGAAGTCAGTGGAGATAACACGAGATTCGCGGATACGATAACACGAAATTTCTGGTGAAAATAACACGAGATTTCTGGTGAAAATAACACGAGATTTCTGGTTAAAATAACACGAGATAAGCAGTGGAGATAACTCGAGATTCCTGGTGAAGATAACACGAGATTCGCGGTTAAGATAACGCGGGTTTCGGTGAAGATAACACAAATCGTGATGTGGTGATGTGATTGATAAGAAGTAAACAATAAATAAATTTAAAAAAAAACGCTGGAATTGTGGGTATTTATTGTGGAATGTAAATTGAAAATGAAAACAAGAAAAATGAAACGTTCGAAGATGTAGTAAATAAAAAAAAACAAAAACAAAAAAACGAAAGAACGAAAAAGAAACATGAAAAATAAACTCCTGAATATGTTATAAACTCCTGAATATGTTAACCGAGAAAAATCATCGGAAAGTGCAGTGAAGTTTTATTTTGATGTGTTTAAGAAAAGGAGCGGTTTTGGACAGAGGAAAGTGTGATGTTTTGTACAAATCCCCGGGACTTTATTTTGTCGTTGTTTTTTAACTGCAGACATGGTAGGTTTATTTTTTTGGGTTTGTGATGTGTGAGTTTAAGTCTTGGTTTATAGGTTTATTTGTTTGTTTGTTCGTTCTGTTTCTCTCTCTCTCTCTCTCTCTCTCTCTCTCTCTCTCTCTCTCTCTCTCTCTCTCTCTCTCTCTCTCTCTCTCTCTCTCTCTCTCTCTACCTTTCCTTACCTACCTACATATCTATCTTCCCGCCTACATACATACCAAAGCTGTCTGTCTGTTTTATTCTAAACAAACACACACACGCAAACACACATGCACACACACATATATGCATATGCATTCATACATATATAATTTTGTATTACCCGTATACACTTTTCTTCCCACAACCCCAATTACCAAATTCATCCATTCTTCATTTCCTCCGTTTTCTCCCTCTCCCTCTCCCTCCTCCCCCTCCCCTTCCCCCCCCCCTCCCACCTGCGTTTTCGCTTAGCTTCTCATTTCCCGGCCGTGCTAGACAATACGTTTTGTTCTGCTTCGTCGCCGCCTCCGCCAGACTTTCTTTGCAGGGAAGTGTATCCGAGAGGGCGTGAAAGCGAGAGGTCTCTGGAGGCAACCCCGCGTCCCGTTTTCTGTTGGGCTCCAGGAGGACGGGCGGCTAGGGTGGGGACCGTTTTCTATGTGGTGGGATGGGGTTGGAGGGGATACGGGTGTACCTGTTTTGTTTTTGTGTTAGTTTGTGTGTTATTGTTTTTTAAGTTAAGGTGGGGAGTGTTTATTAATTTGTTATTTGGGAAAAGTTTTTGTTGTATATTTGGATAAAGATTTTCGAAGGGTTGGCGAAGGTTGCGTTTGTCGAAACCAATTACTCGAACAAATAAAATGTGCTTGTAATTTCAAGTAATAATATTTCCCGTTCCTTTTGTTTCTCAGCTTACACTTCTGGAAGGAAAAACAAAATTAAAAAATCCCATTTCTTCCGAAGAATTAATATCTAATACATGTATGTATATATATATATAAATCTTTTTACTTTATACTTGTCACACCTTCACCGTGTGTGTACCGTCGGTCTCCGTTCCGCCCTGGAGAAGGGAAAGTATGTAAGAATTCAGTAAATATCTTTATCATGCTTGCCTATGCGACATACGACCTGCTTGTGTGAGAACAGCAAGCGAGTAACGTTTGGACATGCGTTGCGCTGTGTTTTGGGTAAAAGAGAAATAAATATACGTAGATTGGGTCTTTGCATGGTTACGTAAGTGTTAAAAACTCAGTTTAGAAATATATATATGTGTATGTATATATATAATTTATATTATATATATTTGTGTGTGTGTGCGTGCGTGCTTACGTGTGCAGGTGTGTAAAGCGTATGTGCGTGCGTAGTTTATGCGTTCCTCTCTCTTCGCTTCGTGTCCGTGTTAATTGATCTCCGAAATCGCCGTTAATTCCGATCGAGAATAACGGGCGGCTTTCACTTCTTTCAGTGGCAAAGGAATCCCATTAATTAGCCGCGGCGAAAAAGAAAAGAGTCTAAAATGGAATTCAATCAGACGTTGAGAATCGAAGGCCGCGGCATCGGGCGGACCTTGCTCGCTAACGTT
>NC_061829.1:40830763-40833263 GCF_019202785.1 Penaeus chinensis
CCCCTTCTCTTTTCCCCCTTCCCCCACCTTTTCTTCTCCCCTTCTCCCCCACGTAACTAATCACTCCCTTCTCTTCTCTTTTTCTCCATTCATCCCCCCCCATTTCTTCTCCCCCTTTTCCCCCCCTTTCTCTTACCCCTCTCTCCCCCTTTTCTTTTCTTCCCCCTTTCTCTTCTCCCCTTCCCCCCTCTTCTTTTCTCCCCTACTCCCCCCCTTTCTCTTCTTCCCCGTTTCCCCTCTTCTCTTCTCCCCCTTCTCCCCCTTCTTCCCCTTTTCTCTTCTCCCTTTCTCTCCCCCCTATTTGTTCTCCTCCGCCCCCCCCCCACATAACTAATCCCCCCCTCCTCCTCCTCCCCCCCAGTCGCACCTGTGGGGCATGAAGCGCGAGCCCATCAAGACGCCCTTCCTGTCGAAGGCCCGCGACGCAGACTACATCGACTCCCTGGCGGTGTTCAAGCTCATCCTGCGCTTCATGAACGACCCCACGCTGACGGGCGAGAGGGAGACGGTGCTCGGGAACTACATCGCGAATAAGGTCGGTTTTTGGGCTTGGGAATATGGTTGTGTGTGTGTATGTGTGTGTGTATGTGCGTGTGTGCGTGTGTGCGTGTGCGTGTGCGTGTGTGGATTTGGCTTGTGAGTTGTTTTATGTTATGTGTTTTTAGGTGTGGGGCGCAGGTAGTGAGACGATGGTAGTGTTTTTTTTATGTTTTATTTTGTTATTCGTTACTTTGTCATAGTAGTGTTGATTGTTGCTGTTGTTGATTTTATTTGCTGTAGTTATTTTTACCTCGACATTTTGTTCAACGTACGTACTTTGAGGACAAGGGATTATTCAACAACAGTACGGGAGGTTATCCCAAAAATACGTCATATAATTAGTCCAATAACAGCATTGCAGTATTGTAACATAAACGAACTGTCCATTTATTCATTCTCCTCCTTCTCCTGCTCTTCCTCCTGCTGCTGCTCCTCCTCCTCCTCCTCCTTCTCCTTCTCTTCCTCCTCCTCTTCCTCCTCCTCCACCTGCTCTTCTTCCTCTTCTTGTTCCTCCTTGTAATGCTGCTCCTCCTGCTCCTCATCCTCTTCCTATTCCTCCTCATCTTCCTCCTCCTCCACCTCCTCCTCCTCCTCCTCCTCCTTCTCCTGTTCCTCCTTCTCTTCCTCCTTCTCCTCCTCCTCCTCCTCCTCCTCCTCCTCCTCCTGTTCCTCCTCCTCCTCCTCCTCCTCCTCCCCCTTCCTCCTCCTCCTATTCCTCCTCCTCCCCCTCCTCCTCCTCCTTCTCCTCCTCCTCCTCCTCCTCCTCCTCCTCCTCCTCCTATTCCTCGTCCTCCCTCCTCCTCCTCCTCGTCCTCCCTCCTCCTCCTCCTCCTGTTCCTCCTCCTTCTTATCCTCCTCCTCGTCCTCCTTCTCCTGTTCATCCTTCTCCTCCTCCTCCCCCTCCTCCTCCCCCTCCTCCTCCTCCTCCTCCTCCTCCTCCTCCTCCTCCTCCTCCTCCTCCTGTTCCTCCTCCTGCCCTTCCTCCTCCCCTTCCTCCTACCCCTCCCCCTCCCCCTCCCCCTCCTCCTCCTCCTCCTCCTCCTCCTCCTCCTCCTCCTCCTCCTCCTCCTCCTCCTCCTCCTCCTCCTGTTCCTCCTCCTCCTCCTCCTCCTCCTCCTCATCCTCATCCTCCTATTCCTCCTCCGGACATCAGTACAATATTTCATTTTAACCTCCCCCCCCCCCCCTAGAAACAAAATCGTGCAATTATATATATAAACAACCCAGCTCATGCAACTGTCCATCCCCCCCCCCCCCCCCAGGGCTTGGTGAACGAGCAATTGCAAGACGAGATCCTGTGTCAGCTAAGCAACCAGACGTGGAAGAATGAGAACACAGCCAATGCGGAGAGAGGGTGGTTGCTGCTGGCCAACTGCCTCTCTGTGTTCTCGCCCTCGTCCAAATTGTACAAGTATATCCTCAAGTGAGTCGATTTTCCTTTTCACGTTTTCTTTTATTGTTATTTGTTGTTGTTATTGTTGTTGTTATTATTATTAGCAGTATTCCTAGTAGTGTTTATATTATTATTGTTGTTGTTGTTTATATTATTATTATTGTTGTTGTTGTTATTGCCACTGCTGTTACGATTATGATTATGATTATTACTATTATTAGTGTTTTTTTGCATAATGGTCCGTCGTGAGAAATTTTACATCGTAAATTTAATCAAGAGAGTGCTTGTTCCTTTCGCAAATATTCTTTCTTGTGCCAGATAATTATGCCACATCGAAAGCCTAAAAATACACACATTGAAGCTATAAATATCCTTCATAATCTCACCCATCCCTCTCTCTCTCCCGAAGGCACGTGTCCGACCACGGCCTCAACGGATACGCGGGCCTGTGTCAGCGGAAGCTCCTGTCGTCGCACAAGCGCTCGGGGGGCGTGGCTCGCTCCTGCCCGCCCACCGACCTCGAGTGGCGAGCCAATCGGAAGAAGGGGCGGATGGCTCTCGAGGCGC
>NC_061829.1:40838263-40843263 GCF_019202785.1 Penaeus chinensis
TATCTAGCGAGAGGAATGTATCCCACTCACGACGCCTCTCCTTTATTAGCATTACATTCCGTCGATGTGAAAAAATAGAAGTATTCATCATATACCTTAATGTTTTGTCTGGCGCATCACTTCGGTCCTTCCTTCCAGAACGCGCCAAGGCTCCTTCAGAAGGCAGAGTCTCCTCCAGACGCTGCAGGACGTTGACCTGAACGAGTCCCTGACGGCCCTGACCACGGCGCCCCTGCTGGAGGAGGCGCTCAAGGGCGGAGGCCAGGGCGCCGCGGAAGTCGAGACCGGGGCGCCGCCGCAGCCGGGGGCGGGCGGCGGCTTCTTCCCCAACGTGTCCCTGTCGGGGGCGCCGGGCTCGCCTCCGCCCTTCGCCATGCCCAACACCATGCCCCTCTACACGCCCGGAGGTGAGGGTCGCCCTGCCCTTTGGCGCCGAGAGGGGAGCGGTCACACAAGCGGCGTGATTGTAGAAATGGTCGTGTCTATTGTATTATAATACTGGAAGAATCTAGAATAACGAATAATTCAAGTAATATTAGGAGCATTGGTAGGAATAGAACATTTATCTAGTACAGTACTATAAGAATCAACAATCAATGAATAACAAGGGCAGCGTAGTACCAGAACCTCGATCCAACGCCAAAAAATCCCAAACTCCCCCAAAGGACATCCCAACCAGCGCCCTCCGCTTCCCTTCGCAGGCGTGAACGTCCCGGGCCTCCAGCAGCAGCAGCAGCAGCAGACGCCACAGGCCACGAACATGACGCCCAACCAGATCCTCGTGTACCAGCAGAATGTACAGCGCGCCTTCCTGCAGTCCGCTGTGGCCCAGAACATCCAGATCCAGCAACACCTGATGGCACAGAACCAGGCGCTGCAGCAGCTCCTGTCGCAGTCAGTGCCGGTGAGTGGAAGATGGGGTCTCTCAGTCTCTCTCTGCTGCGCGTGTGAAATGCATTGTTTTTTTTTTTTCTTATCTAATCATTATTTTTTTCATTTATCTTATGTGTGTGTTGCTATTGTGTGAGGAGTCGTGATAAAGAGTTAAGTATGCATGCGTTATTGTTTTTTTTCTCTCTTATTTTTTATGATCATAGAAAAAGCAAAATAAAAAACTTTTTTAGATGACTTTTAGGAATGATTCCTTTCCTTCGACTCCTGAGCGTGATATTCCCTGCAGCACATGGGCATGGCATCCCGGGACTTTAACCCTCAGAGTGCCCTCGGCCTAAATATACTTGGCATGATGTCCATGTCTGGCTTGCCCATGGCGACTGGCATGCCCTTGTCGGGGATGCCGGGCTTGTCAGGGATGCCGGGCTTGTCAGGGATGCCCGGCTTGTCAGGGATGCCCATGGCTTCTGGAATCCCCATGACGCCGGCAATGCCCATGACAGCGGGTATGGCCATGTCACCAGGCATGCCGATGGCCTCTGGTATGCCCGCGGGCTTATCGGTGTCATCGGGCATGCCCATGACGACTGGCGTACCCATGTCCCCTGGGCTTCCCACGACGCCAGTGCCCCCTGCGGGCATGAATGGCATCGCAGGCTTGACAAGCGTCCCGGGCATGACAGGGACCCCAGATGAATCCCAGGTTGGCAGGGCTCACTACCGGGTGGGCGGGGACACGTACTCGCTCCCCCAGAGGCGCGGCGTCGGCAGCAGCAACAAGGTACTTTGTTGGGGCCGGGAGGACACCGCCACGACGGGGTCTCGCTTGTAGATCCGTTGACTCCCTTCCAGCGAGCGCTTCTAGTCACCCTTAATTCCTAGTCTCGCCTCTTTACTCACCGTAGTCGCCGGAGCAAAGGGGCCACTAGCAGGTCACTTTTCTTTAGGGGAAAAAAACACATAACTAACCCGCGGGATCCACTTAGACTCCATGTACAGCAAAAGGGTCGGGTGTGCTTCGGACTCTGTGCAGGTGCTGCCCTTCTTAACCCGGACGGTGGCAGAAACTCGCCTTCCAGGGCTTTTGTCAAGGATAATGGATCACTTCTGCTTTTCATGATGTTTATTCATATTTTCCCTCCTTCTGCTTCTGAGGACAACAGGACGTATCGTACTTCTTTGTGGTCTTTCATATATATATATATATTTGTTTTCTCTCACTCTGAATACCTTCTGAACAGATATATGCATAAATGTGATTATCATTTCACTGTGAGACATCCGTTTCCACTTTTTTCTCGTTCTTTCCGACCTTTTATCGCGCATACAAAATAGAAAACGATAACGAGGGATAGATAGATAACAAGGCTTCTGCGCTCACAGGTGTCGTTCCAAGAGCCCGAGCAGAGCGAGCTGTGGAGCACCGAGAAGGCCGGGAGCGCCGAAGGAGGCAAGGAAGGGGCGCAGGGAGGCAGCCAGAGACCCGCCGTCCCCTCGATGTCCCCGCCTCCGCCCTTGGTGATGCTGAGTCCGGGCAGCTCGGCGCCGATGTTCTCGCAGGCGGCGGCCCTGTCCTCGCCCGTGCAGGACCAGTCGTCCAAGAAGACCTCGAACGCCTCCGATGACGCCAAGGTAGGTCGTGGACGCCGGTGCTGTCCCTCCACGTTAGTTGTAATGCCCAGTTAGGCTCTTATTGTGCTTGTGCTAAAGTCCTATACAGTTACACTCATGTGTCTTGTGACGGGTCAAGTGCGTCCCGCATACCACAGGGACGTCCCACTGCCCTTGTATGCATATAAACTTCAAGGTCTAGGACATCGGTGTAACGCGTAGACCTCGGGGATTAGTGATGGATCTGTGGTTTTCAGTTCTAGAGGTCTCTTTGACATCACTTCAAAGGCTCAGGATAGAGGGTATTAGTGACTATTCGTGGGTTGTTCGTTTTGCTTTTTTCGAGTCGATAGTAGACCCTAGGCTTCTCGTGTGCACCTCACCTGTTCAGTGGGATCGACCAAGCACCTCAGTCTCTTCTAATGCACCTGCATGCCTCTGGCTCCCCTTCTCCAACCTTCAGATGTTCCACGACTTTAGCATAGGACCTGGGTCTCCGGGCTCGCTTGGCTCGCCTCCAGGAAACGCCTTCGGAGCCACCGAGTCTCCGTGGGGGGGCGTGGTGCCGCCTCCCCCGCCCATGCCGACGCACCTGCAAGGGGAGGTATGTACGCGAGCCGAGAGCAAAAGCCGTCGAAACCGTTGTCTGTCAGAGAAAAGCCTCGAAAAAGCCTGTAGTTTGCTTCTAGAGTTCAGACTTTCGTCAAAGCTTTCCATGAAAGAGTTATACGTAGCGGGATAAAGTACAGAATTAATTTGCTTCCTTCCTCAAGAAAAAAAAAATATATATATATATATTTATATATTTATTTTTATATATACATATACAGTACGATCGATTCCAGATTGTTTATTCCTTTCCTCTACGTAATTTCTAAACACCACAATATTGTTAACTAATTCATTCCAAATCCGGATAATGTGTTCGTTCGACTGACTATTCCCTCCGCCCCAAGGATGGCCAGGGTGGCTTCATGGACCCTTACCAGCGAGCCAAGACCGTCAGGATAGGCAAGTGGCGCTGGCCTCCTCCCAAGGGCGAGGAGGACCCCAACGACTCCTTCCTGCAGTTCAAGATCAGGCAGCAGAGCAGGAAGACCTCCAAGCAGAGCGACGGAAGGGTAGGTGACGCCTCCTGGCGCTTCCTGCTTTTATTGAGGGATAATTATTTGCAAAAAATATATTTATCTATCTATCTGTAAAGCACACACACGTGTGTGCGTGTGTGTGTGCGTATGTAGACAGATAGATAGATGAATATATGTACAGATTATTTCCCAAAATCCCAGTATTACAGATTAATACGGAACGTTGCTTACTATCATCCCAAGACAGTTTTAATTTGCAAGGACTGTAAAATAGCTAAATATACTACTAAATAACCATCAGCAATGAAAGCAAAGGAATATTGCGCACGAGATCCAGCCGGAGCATCCCTAACGAGCATCTTTCCCCTTCCTTCCCCCTCCTTCCCCTTCCGTCCCCAGGACTCGCAACGCCCAAGCCGCGACGAGAGCTTCGGCGTGGAGTGGGAGGAGTTCGAGATGGGCGGCATCCCGAGCAGCGCCGAGCAGAGCCCCCGCAAGGACAGCCAGGAGAAGATCCAGATGCACATGCAGCAGATGCACATGCAGCAGATGCACATGCAGATGCAGATGGAGCTACAGGCGCAGCAGCAGACCAACGGCTTCGGCCCTATATCCCCGAGGGACGCGACGGACGGCAAGGAGGAGAAGAAGGAGAAGGAGAAGAGTGCCCCACGCAGGCGGAGGGACTCGTGGGACAACCCCATGGACGAGGGGAAGTCGCCGGGCATCGGGAAGCTCAAGATTTCGCGCGAGATGAGGGAGAAGCTGGAGGCGCTCACGTCGTCGCATCCGTCCAGGTGAGGCGGAGGCAGCGACGGAGGGGGGCGTGGTACTTCGGGGTCTTGCTGTTATTTGTGTTATTTGTTATTGTTTTTTGTTAATTGTTGACTTGTATGTTATTTCACTTGGCTTTGTTAACGTAGCTTGACATTATTATTGTTATTATCAACACCTTTTTTGATACCACTACTATTAGTATTACTATTTTATCATCACAACCATGATCGTGTTATGTTATTTATGTAGTAATCACTGAACATATTATACTGTTGTCATCACATTATAATTAGCAATATTTATTACCATAGTCCTATAATAGCGGTTATCATCACTGTTGTTCTGAGAGGTTCCAGTAATGCATTTATCGACCCCCCCCCCCCCACCAGATCCAAGAAGAGCCCGACCCAGAAGCAGACGCGCGGCGTCCCCAAGAAGCTGGAGGCGCACCGCCAGTACCTCCTTCAGCACCAGCTGGAGGGCGACAAATGGGACACCGTGGACTCGTCGAAGGGCGTGTCGTCCAAGGGCGAGAAGGGCGCCGTGCCCCCGCCGCCGCCCATCGCCCCGCCCAACGCCTTCTCGGGCAGCTCGCGGGCGGACGTCAGGTACCACCGCTCCAAGTCCCCG
>NC_061829.1:40848263-40850763 GCF_019202785.1 Penaeus chinensis
CTCCCCCTCTTTCCCCTCCCCCCTCTTTCCCCTCCCCCAACTTCCTCCCTCTCTCCCCTCCCTTTTCCTCTCCCCCTCTTTTCCCCCCCACCCTCCCCTTCTTTTCACCTCCCCCTCTTTTCCTCTCTCTCTCCCCTCCCTTTTCCTCTCCCCCTCTTTCCCCTCCCCCCCCTCTCTCCCCCCCTCCCCCTCTTTCCCCTCCCCCCCTCTCTCCCCCCCTCCCCCTCTTTCCCCTCCCCCCAACTTCCTCCCTCTCTCCCCTCCCTTTTCCTCTCCCCCTCTTTTCCCCCCACCCTCCCCCTCTTTTCCCCTCCCCCCTCCCCCTCCCCTCCCCTCCCCTCCTTCCGCCACAACCAGGGTTCGCGCAAGGCCGGCGACGTGGAGCTGGTGGCCGTGTCCCACTCGGGCGTCCGGCTGCTCCGCCGCGACCACAACCACCTCTCGGTTCTCAACTCGTACAGGTAAGGACTCTTTTTCTGTGCGCTTGGATTATTTTTTTCACGTAGGTGTGTGTGTGTGTGTGTGTGTGTGTGTGTGTGTGTGTGTGTGTGTGTGTGTGTGTGTGTGTGTGTGTTTATATATATATATACATACATGCATTCATTTATGCATACATGCATACATGAATGGGTGTTGCATGTGTGTGTATTTTTTTTCGTTCCTTATCTTATTTCTTTCTAAATCTACCTTTATTTATTTTTTTCTTCTCTCACCCCACCTTCTCTCTCTGTCTCTCTCTCTTTATCTCCCCCTTTCCCCTTCTCCGGTTCTCCCTCCCTCCTCCCTCTCCCTTTTTCTCCATATCTCACCGTTTTCCTCTATCACTCCTCCTCCTCTATCTCTCACACTCTTCCTCCTCCTCCTCCTCCTCTTCCTCCTCCTCCTCCTCCTCCTCCTCTATCACTCACATTCCTCCTCTATCTTTCACACTCCTCCTCCTCCTCCTCCTCCTCCTCCTCCTCCTCCTCCTCCTCCTCCTCCTTTCCCCATCTTTCCCACGAGCTATGCCAACTGCACTGTGTCCACACCGCGTTTCCCAACTCGCACAAATTTCCATTTCAAAGATGAACTCGCAATCAGCCACGGATCGCGCCGTCTGTCCGAAATCCGGGTGTCACTCTGTGGGAAACGCGAGTGAGTCGTTTGTTGAGCTCGGCGTGACCCGATTTCCTCAAGTCCGTTGCGTAATGAGGAAATGTAGATACGCGTGCAGTTTGGTTATAGGTGTGGATTTGGTGGTGGTTGTTTGTTATTGCTATTAATGATATTTGTGTTTGTGTGTTATTGTTTGGTTGTAATGCGTTTTCTTTTTCTTTTTTTCTTTTTTCTTCCTTACTTGTTCCTCCCATGTCCTTTTCTCCCTAAACGTCCAATATCCTTCCCCGTCCTACCTTCTACCTCCCCCTCCTCCCTTACCCCATCTTCTCATCCTCCTTCTTCCCCTTCCTCCTCCCTACCTATCCCCTCCCTCCTCTCTCCCCCACCTCCCCCCTCTCTCCCCCTCCTTCCCCCACCCTACCTATCCCCTTCCTCCACCCTCACCCCTCCCTCCCTCCCTCCCTCCCTCCCTCCCTCCCTCCCTCCCTCCCTCCCTCCCCTTTCATCCACCTCACCCTCCACTCTTCCACTCCTTCCACGCAGCCTGGAGGAGGTGGAGGAGGCCGAGTGTCCCCGCGCGGGCTCGCTTCGCCTGACGGTGTCCGGGGGCGGCCTCATCGTGCTGTACACCCCGAGGGCGCGACAGATCGCCGCCATCCTCAACAAGTACACAGCCTCGGCGCCGGTGAGTACATGTGTTCTTGAAGTGATTCGTTTTGTTGTTGTTGTTGCTGTTGTTGTTGTTGATTCGGTTTATTTTTTGTTCTTTTGTTTGTTTAAGTAGTTTTTTTGTTTATTTGTTTATTGTCTTGTTTTATTTATGTTTTGGTGGTGGTGGTATCAATGTCATGGGTGTTTTGATTATACTTATTAGAATTGTTTTTTTTTTTTATTGTTGTTGTTATTGTTTGTTACTTGTGCTATGATTATAGCCGTTACTATCGTGATATTTAGTCGATAATGGAACAGAAAAACAAAATACGAAAACGTGTTATACCCTAAAATTGTTCACTACAATGCAGAAAATGAAAGATGTATTTGAAATAAATCCACTTACGAGAAAAAAAATAGTGCAAAGCGTCGAGGAAAAAATGTCCTTAACGTGACAGAACTTGAATGATAATTAAGTGATTGAGTGATATTTTCGGATTGTGGTGAGATATAATGCAACATAAGAAAAAAAATTTAATTGATAATTTTACGATAATTATGTTTATATGTATTTATGTATAACATAATATAAAATGTATAAATCAGTATAATGTATAATATAACTTTGTATGATATATATAACTTTCGATTTCCCTCAACGACATCAAAGGAAAAAGAAAAGAAACAAAAATTATGTTGATTAAAAAAAAAAAAAAAAAATCTGAAGGTTACCTCATGACCGCATGGATGT
>NC_061829.1:40853263-40865763 GCF_019202785.1 Penaeus chinensis
GTAAAACAAAATAAGGCGAGAGAACCCCCCCTGTTCCCCCACCCCCTACCCCCCACCCCTCAAAAAAAAAAAAGATAAAAATTCAACAGAAAAGGAGAAATAAAGAAAGAAAATGTCCCACCACAGGAAACCGCACAGGAAAAGCCACACAATCACATTGAAGCGAAATGACAGGCCTATCGGGCATTAGGGGGGGAGGGGGAAGGGGGGAGGGCACCTAATACTAGGGTATAGGGAAGGGTGACAGGAACTTCGGTTACCTCGTTACCTCTGACCGTTTCTGGGAGGAGGAATATGTGGTATTTTTTAAAGTCTGGTTATATGTGTGTGTGTGTTTGTGTTTGCGTGTGTATGTGTGTGTGTGTGTGTGTGTTTCTTTTTAGCTCATTATCTCTCTCTCTCTTTCTCTTTCTCTTTCTCTCTCTCTCTCTCTCTCTCTCTCTCTCTCTCTCGCTCTCTCGCTCTCTCTTTTTTCCTACACCTTCCTTCCTCTTTCAACAACTTCCTCTTTTTTTTCCTCTTTTTTTTCCTTCCTCCCTTCTCTTCCTCCCCCTCCTCCCTCCCTCCTTTCGTTTTTCTCTTCTCTTTCTCCCTCCTTCATTCCCTCTCTCCCCTTTTACCTGCTTCCCTCCCTTTCCCTCCCTTCCCCTCCCTTTCCCTCCCCTCCCTCCCTCCTTTTCCCAATATACTTCCCACTTAAGAACCAAACAAGCAAAAATAAGCAAATAAAACAAGGAAATAAGAGCGTGATAATAGAAACAAGCAAAAGCACAATTAGGAACGACATAACGACATCTTTTTCACTTTTTTTTTATCTAATATCATTCGCGAATAATGGCTCGTTACCTCCCTCTTACCCCCCCCCCCTCGTTAATGGACCTTTATGAAGGAATGTTAATGATAATTATCCGTCATTAGCGATGCAATTGGGTGACGTCGGCGTATGCTGATGATTATGACGTCATCGAAGGTAAAGTGGTAGTTATTGCGGTGGATAAATGGCCTTGGATAAATCAGAAGGGGGGGGGGAGGCACGGTTGAACAGCTGGTAACGAGCGAATTGGGTTGTTGTGGGTGAGTGAGAAGGGGGGGGGGGGCTGGATTCTTTTTTCTTTTTGATTTTGTTTTTCTGTATTTTTAGGGGGGGGGGAGGAGGAGGGTGTGTGTAGTTTGGATATGGTCGTTTGGTCCCTTGTGTGTGTGTGTGTGTGTGTGTGTGTGTGTGTGTGTGTGTGTGTGTGTGTGTGTGTGTGTGTGTGTGTGTGTGTGTGTGTGTGTGTGTGTATGGGTTTGCGTCTGTGTGTGTGTGTGTGTATGGGTTTGCGTCTGTAGAAAAGAAAAAAAAAGTTTGAGAAATCGACAGGAAATGATAGCGATGTACTTGTGCAAAAAAGTGCAATTTAATCCAGGATATGAAGACGTTAAGTGAGGGAAGAGGAAGAGGAGAGGGGGGGAGGGGAGGGAGGAAGCGTACGAGGGAGGGGAGGGGAGGGAGGAAGAGGTAGGAGGAGGGGAGGGAGGAAGAGGTAGGAGGAGGGGAGGGAGGAAGAAGTAGGAGGAGGGGAGGGAGGAGGCGATTGGGGAGAGGGACAGGAGGAAGTGATAGGGGTGAGGGGGAGGGAGGAAGCAACAGGGGAGAGGGGAGGGAGGAAGCAGTAGGGAGAAGGGAGGGAGGAGGCGATAGGGGGTGATGGAGAGGGAGAGGGAGAGGGGGAGGGGCGGAAAGGGAAGGGAGGGGGGGAGAGAGTCCTTCGCACGTTTTGCCGTACAACAGCGTCAACCTCTGTACAGGCGGGTAGTGTGCTGTGCTGCGGTCGAGACTTAAAAATATATACATATCCGATATAACTGCAGTGGATTTTTTTGCGTGTGTGTTTATAGGTGATTCTGATTGATATAGAAGCGAGAAAAGATAAATATGAAAGAGGTTTTAAATACGTTATCGGTGTCCGAGATGGATATACGCAAATGGACTTAAAGAAAACGACGTTTCGAAAAAAAGGAATCGATTGAAGACAAAAAAAGCGAATCGCATTTTGTTTTTCTCTTTTGATAATCATGGGGAGCTTCACAGGGATTATATACATGCCTCCCTCAACGCCCAAGGATAAGGTAAGGTTTAATCAGGCACAGATTATCCAAAATATTATTTAGTTTGAGAGAGTATGGATGATAGGTTTCGTAAACACTGATTGTGTATTTGCTTCGATAGTCAAGTTATTGTGAATAATTTAGGAGTTATTGTTAGTTGTGAAGTGAATTTAATATTTTATAGTGATTTTGTTTTAATAGGAATAACATTGGCTGTAATATCAGGTGACGTGATATGGACAATAATTTGAGATTGAGGTTGACGACGGGGAATTCCCTATTGTCAAAATTGGAATGTACAGAAAAAAGGAAAAAAAAAAAGTTGTAACCCTCATTTGGTTTCAGAAATGATTCAGGTGATGCGGCAAAATAACGTCATTTTTTTCTTATGTTCATGTAGCTATTACGAAGGTAGAGAATTACATAGAACTTGACATGACGAAAGGAAAATAAAAGGGGGAAAAAATGAAAATAAAAATCATCCAGTTTTTAAATGGACATCAACTACACACAATTATTTATTTATTTATTTATTTACCCATTTTGGTTAATACCAAACCGTTTTTGCACAGACATCAACCGCGTTTATTTATTCATTTCATCTTAGATATTTATTTATTATATATATTATTATTTTTTAACGACGCATACCATCCAGATTTTAAATTAACCTCAATCTCACTTCTTTCTCTTTTTTTTTTTTTATCACTTTAGAAACGCAGGTGTGGGTGTGTTCAGCGGCGTAAAGACTTTGTTATAGGTGTGATGTCACGGGGTTTTTAGTACGTGTCTCGGTATGGTTTGGGGGTGATAGACTTGATGGCGCCACGGGGGGGGGGGGGGGAGTGGCCCCTTGTTTTGAGTGGGTTTGGTGTGTGTTTTTTGTTGTTGTTAATGTTTGTGCTTGTATTTTTTTTTATTTTTTTTATTTTTTTTTTGTCTTCCTCTTCGTCGTATTTTCTCCTTTCCCCTACTTCTTTTCTCCCTCTTCCCCTCCCTATTCCCCCTTTCACCCCCCCCCCACGTTGTGTGAGGGGGTGAACATTTCTATTTTTTTTTTTTTTTTTTTTTTTTTGCTTTTCCCCCCTTTTTTTTCTATTATTTCCATTGTCCTGCTCGTCGTCCGCCATGATATCATTCTCAATTGTTTTTCTTTTTCGTTTTTTTTTTCCTTTTTTTGAGCGTGACGCGGAGCCGGCTTAAGATTTTATTTATTTATTTTATTTTTTATATTCTGTCGTTTGAGTTTCCTACTCT
The DNA here is from genome assembly GCF_019202785.1 of Penaeus chinensis. Classification (NCBI taxonomy): domain Eukaryota; kingdom Metazoa; phylum Arthropoda; class Malacostraca; order Decapoda; family Penaeidae; genus Penaeus; species Penaeus chinensis. Next base: position 40,856,612 of record NC_061829.1, read on the forward strand.
TTCCGTTCTACCTCTTCCTGTTTTACTTCTTCCTCCTTTTTCCTCTTCTTTCTGCTTCCTCTTCCTCCCTACTCTTCCTCCTCTTCTTCCTCTTCTTCCTTCCTCTTCCTCCTTCCTCTTTCTCCTTCCTCTTCTTCCTTCCTCTTCTTCCTTCCTCTTCCTTCCTCTTCTTCCTTCCTCTTCCTCCTTCCTCTTCCTCCTTCCTTTTCTTCCTTCCTCTTCTTCCTTCCTCTTCCTCCTTCCTCTTCTTCCTTCCTCTTCCTCCTTCCTCTTCTTCCTTCCTCTTCTTCCTTCCTCTTCTTCCTTCCTTCTTCTTCCTTCCTCTTCTTCCTTTCTCTTCTTCCTTCCTCTTCCTGCTTCCTCTTCCTGCTTCCTCTTCCTCCCTTTCCCTCTTCTTCCTGCTTCCCCTTCCTCCTGCTTCCTCTTCCTCCCTTTCCCTCTTCTTCCTGCTTCCCCTTCCTCCTGCTTCCCCTTCCTCCTGCTTCCTCTTCCTCCTGCTTCCTCTTCCTCCTTTTCCCTCTTCTTCCTCCTTCATTTTCCTCCCTTTTCCACTTCCTCTTCCTTCCTCTTCCTCCCATTTCCTCTTCCTTCCTCTTCCTCCCATTTCCTCTTCCTTCCTCTTCCTCTTCCTCCCATTTCCTCTTCCTCCCATTTCCTCTTCCTCCCATTTCCTCTTCCTCCCATTTCCTCTTCCTCCCATTTCCTCTTCCTCCTTCTTCCTTCTTCCTCCGTTTTCCTCTTCCTCTTTTTCCTCTTCTCATGTTTCCTCTTCCTCGTCCTTCCTCTTCATCTTCTTTCTCCTTTCTCTTCATCTTCTTTCTCCTTCATCATCTTCTTCCTCCTTCCTCTTTATCTTCTTCCTCCTTCCTCCTTATCTTCTTCCTCCTTCCTCTTCATCTTCTTCCTCCTTTCTCCTACTTTTACCTTTTCATATTAATTTAAATTGAAAGCGTGCCTATTTCCACAAAACAGATTAGAAATATATGTGTTAGAAAATGTGCCGCGTTAGAAATCGCATGACACGGGAATACACCATATTTTTTTTTTTTTTTCTTTTGACAATAATCAGTCGAGCGAAGTTTATATATATTTTCGAAACCCGGTCGACGGAGAGGGATGGGCAGGGCAGAGGGTGGGGGGTTGGGGTAAATCTTGTGTCTGTCTGTCTGTCTGTCTCTCTTTCTCTCTTTCTCTCTTTCTCTCTTTCTCTCTCTCACTCTCTCACTTTCTCTTTCTCTCTTTCTCTTTCTCTTTCTCTCTCTCTCTTTCTCTCTCTCTCTCTCTCCTCTCTCTCTCTCTCTCTCTCTCTCTCTCTCTCTCTCTCTCTCTCTCTCTCTCTCTCTCTCTCTCTTTCTCTCTCTCTCTCTCTCTTTCTCTCTCTCTCTCTCTCTCTCTCTCTCTCTCTCTCTCTCTCTCTCTCTCTCTCTCTCTCTCTCTCTCTCTCCCTCCCTCTCTCCCCCTCTACCTCTCTCCCTCTCTCCTTTCTCTTTTTCTTTTACTTTTTCTTTTTCTTCCTATCTTTCTTTCCCTTCTCCCTCTCCCCAGTTTTGTTTATCTTATCATTTACATATTATCATTTTTTTTTTTTTTCTTTTACGGTGGCGAGAACGTGTTGAGTGCCTGAGCGTTTGTTTAAGGCTCAGGCAACGCTGAAGGGGGGGGACTGTTTTTGTTTGTGTTTGTTTTTTGTTTTGCTTGTTTTGTTGTGTTTACCTGTTGTTTTGGTGTTTGATTTTCTGTGTTTTTGTCTTTGTTCGTTGTGTGTTTTTGTTTTTTGTATTTGTTCTTCGTGTGTTTCTGTTTTTTGTTTTTGTTTTTTTTTTCTTTGTTTTTTTATTTGTTTTTGTTATACAGGTGATGCTGAGTTTTTATATGTCCGCTGTTGTTGTATTTTGGTAATTGGTGTTACTAGTAATTATTATTATTATTTTTCGGTGAGTATATTTTGCTTTTCATTTTATGTATTTTGGAATTTAGGAAGTCGAGGATATGCATAATGCAAGCCGTTACTTACTCGTTTTTTTTCATATAGATAGATATTTATAAAAACAAAAAAAAAATTATCTTTTTTTTCTTTTCTTTGCGAAGGTTGCAAGCATATGTTTATGTTGGCGAAAGGGAGTCTGCTGTGTACATTCGTTACGCAATTTACGTCAATAGTTTACACAGATGATTATTATAATCTTCGTTATCCTGTCACGGCGTCTGTTATTTTTCTCGTGTTTTTTTTTTTTTTTTTTTTTTTTTTTCCATTTGCATTTGCATATTCATTATCTTGTCTTCCGTCTGTGTTGGTGGGGGGCTGGTTGAGATCGTGTTGCGTGACTGTCTGTTTTTTTTTTTTTTTTTTTTGTCATTTTTCGTACGGTATTTGTTTGTTTGTTAATTTATTCATTTTCGTTTTTCTCTTTGTTTTGCGTTCGTTTTGGTCGTTCGTGGAGGGGAGAATAGGAGAGGAGAGGAAAGAAATGAGAGAGAGAGAGAGAGAGAGAGAGAGAGAGAGAGAGAGAGAGAGAGAGAGAGAGAGAGAGAGAGAGATAGAGAGAGAGAGAGAGATAGAGACAGACAGACAGACAGACAGACAGACAGACAGACAGACAGACAGACAGACAGACAGACAGACAGACAGACAGACAGACAGACAGACAGAGAAAGGGTGAGATAGGAAGAGGAAGAGGAAGAGAAAGAGAAAGAGAGAAAGATAGAGGGAGAATTAGCGATAGATGGATAGAAAAATAGGTGGGGAAGGGGGTAAAGAGAAAGAGAGATAAATTAAGAGAGGGAACAGGAGAGAGAAAGAATGAGAAGAGAAAAAAGTGGTATTATTATCGTCTCCTTCTCATGTCATGAATTCGTCATATTCGGAAATAAGGTGAAGGTCGTAATTATAAACAGAAGAAAAATGCCACAGTAAAAAAAAAAAAAAAAAAAAAAAAAAAAAAAAAAAAAAAAAAAAAAAAAAAAAAAAAAAAAAACGTGCGGTAGAAAACAGGGGAAACTTCTTTATTTCCTTCTTTTTTGAGAGAGAGAGAGAGAGAGAAGAGGAAATTCTACTCAACTTTTTTTTTTTTTTTTTTTGGGGGGGGGGGGGTGAGGGGGGCGAGGCGAGAATTATGAGCGTGTCATGAAAATGATTGATGTTGTTATTGGTATGTATATTATGATGCATTTGTATTCAATGGTGGGCCGAGGGTGTTATTAAATCAACATTTATCGTTGCAGTTTTATACAAATATATATGTAAATGTGTACGTGTGTGTGCATGTGCGTGTACAGTATGTATGTATGTGTGCGTGTGTGTATAGTAGGTCTGTGTGCGTGCGTGTATAGTAGGTCTGTGTGCGTGCGTGTACAGTATGTATGTGTGCGTGTGTGTATAGTAGGTGTGTGTGCGTGCGTGTACAGTATGTATGTGTGCATGTGTGTATAGCATGTATGTGCGTGTACGTGTATGTATGCGTCTGTGCGTGCGTGCATGCGTCAGTCACCCACTGCTTGTGACGATGACCTGGTGGCAAGCAGAGGAACGCACCGGAAGTAAAAAATATATATATGTCAAGGGCGACTGACTTGCTTTGGGAGTTGACTTCAATGTTCGACGATTAACCGAGTGCGGAGGGGGGGAGGGGGGAGGGGAGTGGAGGGCATGGAGGGGAGGGAGAAGGGGAGAGGGGGCAGGGAGTGGAGGGAAGGAGGGAGAAGGGGGAGAGGGGAGAGGGGGCAGGGAGTGGAGGGAAGGAGAGAGAAGGGGATAGGGGGGCAGGGATTGGAGGGAAGGAGGGAGAAGGGGAGAGGGGGCAGGGAGTGGAGGGAAGGAGGGAGAAGGGGAGAGGGGGCAGGGAGGGGAGGGAAGGAGGGAGATGGGGGGGATGGGAGGGAAGAGGGAGAAGGGGGAGATGGGGGGGGGGGGAGAGGAGAGATAGAGAGATAATAGATAACAGCCAAATGGGAATTATGGGAGAGACGCGAATGGGCAGCGAAGCATAGGAAGAGAAAATCAAACTGTTTTCTCCTCATTTCCTTTTTTTGTTGTCTTTTATTTTTTATTTGTTAATAAATTTATTTATTTATTATGTGTTTGTGTTCAAGGTCATATAAGCATAATGAGTCGCTTTTTCTTTCTTTCTTGCTTCCTCTTTTTACTTTCTCTTCTTTTCTTCTTCTTTTTCTTTCTTCTTCTTTCTTCTTCTCCTTCTTCTTTTACTTCTTCTTTCTTCTTCTCCCTCTTCTCCTTCTTCTTCTTCTTCTTCTTCTTCTTCTTCTCCTTCTTCTCCTTCTTCTTCTTCTTTCTTCTTTTTCTTCTTCCTCTTCTTCTCCTTCTTCTCCTTCTTCTTCTTCTTCTTTCTTCTTTCTTCTTTTTCTTCCTCCTCTTCCTCTTCTTTTTCTTCTTCCTCTTCTTTTTCTTCTTCCTCTTCTTTTTCTTCTTCCTCTTCTTTTTCTTCTTCCTCTTCTTTTTCTTCTTCCTCTTCTTTTTCTTCTTCCTCTTCTTTTTCTTCTTCCACTTCTTTTCCTTCCACTTCTTTTTTCTTCTTCTTCCTCTCATTTTCTTCTACTTCTTCTTTCTTATTATTATTATTATTATTATTATTATTATTATTATTGTTCTTTTCTTCTGTCTCTTTTTCTTCTACTTCTTCCTGCAGTGCCCTCATTTTCCCTCTTCACTTACCATTGTTCATTCCCTCTTTATTCGCTTCTCCTATCTCCTTCTCTTCTATCTCCCTTTCTCTCTCCCCGTTCTCCTTTCTTCTCTTTCTTCACTCTTCCTTGTTTCCATTTCCGCTTGGTCAGTGACACAATTTGCCCAAAAGAAGAAAAACACATAAAAAGGGAAATAACAAAAAGCTAGAAAGAGAAAAAAAGGAAACAGAAACAAAACGAATAAAATAAGAGTAAAAAATAGGGAGATACAAAAGCGTTAAAAACAAGGATAAGAACGGAAATACGGAGATAAAAAAAACGAAAAGAAAATTAAGAGGAAAACGGAAACAAACGAACGGTATGCAGTGACGGCCTAGAGAGGGCGGGGCGTGAGAGAGCGAGAGTGGGCGGGGCGAGAGAGGGCGGGGCGAGAGTGGGCGGGGCGAGAGAGGGCGAGGGCGGGGCGTGAGAGGGCGAGAGTGGGCGGGGTGTGGGAGAGCGAGAGTGGGCGGGACGAGAGAGGGCGGGGTGTGGGAGAGCGAGAGTGGGCGGGACGAGAGAGGGCGAGAGTGGGCGGGGCGTGAGAATGGGGCGCATTGGCGAGACACGTAGGCCTATGTCAGGGGGTGGGTGGCGGGAAGGGAGGGGGAGATGGAAAGGGGGTAAATGGAAAGGAGGGAGGGAAGGGAAGGAGGAAGAGGGAGGAAGGATGGGAGGGAAGGAGGGTGGGTAAGAGGGAGGGAGGAAGAGGGGGAGGGTGAATGGAGGGAGGGTGGTAGGAAAGGGAAGGAGAGAGGGCGTGAGGGAGACAAGAAAGGAAAGAGAGAGAGGAAGGGAGAAGAACAGAGAGAAAAAGAGGCGGAGGGAGGGAGGGAGAGCGGGCGTGTCACCACCAGAGATTTTCATTCCGACTCCCCCCACCCCCCACCTCCCCTCCCCACCCCGTCTCCTCTGCCGGGTGTGGTTCTCTGGGGTCCTGCCTATCGCCCTCGCAGCCGTCGCGGGCGTGTGGGCGGGGTCACGTTGCGTATCTTGGGCAAGGGGGGAGGGGAGGGGGGACGAGAGAGAGGGGGGCGAAGGATGGTAGAGGGAGGGGGAGAGGGGGTAAGGATGGGGGTAGGAAGGGAAGAAGGTGGGGTGATGGTGGGGGAGAGGGTGAGGAAGATGGGGGTGGGGGAAGAAGGGGAGGGCAGAGGAGAATGGAGGTGGGGAGAGGAGGGGAGGGGCAGGAGGGGAGGGGAGAGGAGGATGGAGGAGGGGGGGAGGGAGGGGAATCGTGACTTTACGTGATGTGGGATTTTCTCTTGATCTTATTTGGCGGGGCCGGTCTTGCTCGGGCGGCGGAGAAAGGGCTCGGGATCAGATTGGGTCGATGCGCACGGGAGGGAGGGGGGGGAGACAGACAGACAGACAGACAGACAGACAGACAGACAGACAGAATGAGAGAGAAAGAAAGTGTGTGTGTGTGTGTGACAGACAGACAGACAGACAGACAGACACACACACAGACAGACAGAATGAGAGAGAAAGAAAGTGTGTGTGACAGACAGACAGACAGACAGACAGACAGACAGACAGACAGACAGAAGGAGAGAGAAAGAGAGTGTGTGTGTGTGTGTGTGTGTGTATCTATGTATGTATATATGTATATATACACATGCATATATATATATATATATATATATACATACACATACATATAGATAGATAAAATACATACATACACATACGGGTACTTCCACCTCCACGATACAAAGCAAGTTATAACATCCTCTCAATAGGCGCTTTTAAACCTCTGAAGAAAAGAGAGTAATAATAAAGGTAACTGGTAACTGTTCCGGAAAACACTAAACGCATTTAGTGTATGGGAGATGGACGGGGGGGGGGGGGGGGGGGGGGGGGGGAGGGGGAGGAGGAGGAGGAGGAGGAGGAGGAGTGGGAAGGGGGGGAGGGAGATGGACGGGGGGGGGGGGGAGGAGGAGGAGGAGGAGGAGGAGGAGGAGGAGGAGGAGGAGGAGGAGGAGTGGGAAGGGGGGGAGGGAGATGGACGAGGAGGAGGAAGAGGGGGGGAGGGAGATGGACGAGGAGGGGGAGGAGGAGTGGGAAGGGGGGTGGGAGATGGACGAGGAGGGGGAGGAGGAGTGGGAAGGGGGGTGGGAGATGGACGAGGAGGGAGGTAGGAGGGGGGGGGGGAGGAGGAGGAAGCACCTGGCATAAAAGGAACTAAGCAATTAGTGAGGATCTGCTCGGCTGTGTAGAACGACCTCCCCCTCCCTTTCCCCTTTCCCCTTTCCTCTCCTCTTCCTTCTTTCTTCCTTTTCTTCCTTTCCTTCCTTTTCTTCTTTTTCTTCCTTATATCATTTCTTCCTATATCTCCTCCCTCTTCGTTTTCACAGCTTTTCTTTTCCATCCTCTCTCTTTCTTTTTCTTTCCTCCTCCCATATTCGCCTCCTTCCTCCCTCTCTCTTATTCCTGCTTCCCCTTCTGTCTCTCTCCTTCCCTTCCCTCCCTCTCTCTTCATCCTCCCTCCTCCCTCCTTCCTTCCTCCTTCCTTCCTCTCTCCTCCCTCCTCCCCCTCCCTCTTCCCTCTTTTCTTCTTCCTTCTTCCTTCCTCTCTCCTTCCTCCTACCCCTCCCCCCCCCTCTGTCAGTCCCACTCATTAAGGGAATTAATGTCTTTTTTGGGGAGGACGGGGGGGGGGGGAGGGATTGTAACCCTTGTATTATTATTTTTATTTATTTATTTATTTATTTATTTATTTATTTATTTATTTATTTATCGCGATTTTCATACCCTTTTCCGGATTTTATTTATATATTTGTTTCCGAATATTTTAGATATTGTAATTTTATTTTATTTTATTCTTTCGAGGAAATTAAATATCGCTATATGATTTATTGTTTAAATAGCGTAATTTTTTTTTTTCTACCGATTTTTTTTTTACATTTCGAACCGTTTTTTTTATCCCCAAATAATAATAATAAAAAAAAAATCTTATAATATCACAACCCTCGAGGAAAAAATATCTTCCTCAAGACGCTTTTTTTCCCGAAAGTGTTCCCCACGTGTCGCCGGGTGTGTGGGGGAGGGGGGAAGGGGGGGAGGAAGGGGGGAGGGAGTGGATATATGACAGCTGTTAAGGGAAGCGTTTCCGTATAAGGAGGAGGAGGAGGAGGAGGGGAAGGGGAGGAGGAGGGAAGGGGGGGCGCATGCGTAGTCGCTCATCGTATGTCTCGCTCGGCCGTTCTGTGGAGGGGGGGAGGGGAAGAGGGGGGGGTTGGGCGGAGAGGAGGGAAAGGATTAGGAAAGGGGGGAGGTGGGGGGGAGGGGGAAGGAATGGGGATGAAGAGGAGGAAAGGGAGGGGGAGGGGGGAGGGAGGGGAAGGGGGAAGATTGGGAGGGAGGGGGAGGGGGAAGATTGGGAGGGAGGGGGGTAAAGGGAGGGGAAGAGGGGGTGACGTCGCGTGTGTTTTGTCCGCGTGTGCGTGAGGAAATGCAGGATGGTGTGTGCGTATGGTGTCTGCTTGAGTGTGAATCCGCATGCGTGTACCAAGACATTGGTTATTTGGCATAAATATGTAGGCCGATCTTGCATAGGCCTATACAACACGCTTATACACGTGCACATGCATAAACACACACACACGCACACGCACACGCTCTCTCCCCATCCCTCCCCCCCCACCCCCCCACCCACCCCCCCACACACACACATTTATTCATTTATTCCTAACAAATACAAAAGAAAACCGAAGGACGAGCCTCGAAAATCGCCTCGGGTTTATTTTCATCCCGAAGGAGAACAAAAAAAAATGGCGCCTTTTTTCGCTCTTGTCTCGTCTCCTGATTCGCTTCTTGGTTCTTCTCATTGTTCTTTGTTTATTATTCTAGTTTATTGTTCTTGTTTTTTTTTTATTATTCTGATTGTTTTTTTTTTTTTTTTTTTTTTTTTTTTTTTTTTTTTTTTTGTTAATTTGGTTATTGTTCTGCTTCTCTCTTTCTCTCTCTCTCTCTCTCTCTCTCTCTCTCTCTCTCTCTCTCTCTCTCTCTCTCTCTCTCTCTCCCTCTCTCTCTCTCTCTCTCTCTCTCTCTCTATCTCTCTCTCTCTCTCTCTCTCTCTATCTCTCTCTCTCTCTCTCTCTCTCTCTCTCTCTCACTCTCTCTCACTCTTCTTCTCTTTCTCTCTCTCTCTTGTCTCCTCTCCACCTCCTCCTCACTCCCTCTCTTCCTTCCTCTTCCAATTCTTTTCCTCATCTTTCTCCTCCTCTTCCTCCTTCTGCTCCTCTTCCTACTTCTCTTTGTCCTCCTCCTCCTCGTCGTCTTCCTACTTCTCCTTCTCCTCCTCTTTCTCCTTCTCCTCCTCTTTCTCCTTCTCCTCCTCTTTCTCCTTCTCCTCCTCTTTCTCCTTCTCCTCCTCTTTCTCCTTCTTCTCCTCTTTCTCCTTCTCCTCTTTTTCCTCCTCCTCCTCCTCCTCCTCCTCCTCCTCCTCCCCCTCCCCCCCCCCCCCCCCC
>NC_061829.1:40870763-40888263 GCF_019202785.1 Penaeus chinensis
ACTTCCCTTTTCCCTTCTCTTTCCGCTGGTTATGTTGCTGTCATTTTTTCTTTTGCTCGTGTTTGTGTGTAATTTCTAATTGGTGTGTAGGTTTTCCATCTATTCATCTCTCTCTCTCTCTCTTTCTCTCTCTCTCTCTCTCTCTCTCTCTCTCTCTCTCTCTCTCTCTCTCTCTCTCTCTCTCTCTCTCTCTCTCTCTCTCTCTCTCTCTCTCTCTCTCTCTCTCTCTCTCTCTCTCTCTCTGTCTCTCTCTCTCTCTCTCTCGCTCTCTCTCGCTCTCTCTCTCTCTCTCTCTCTCTCTCTCTCTCTCTCTCTCTCTCTCTCTCTCTCTCTCTCTCTCTCTCTCTCTTCCTCCCTCCCTCCCTCCCTCCCTCCCTCCCTCCCTCCCTCCCTCTCTCCCCCTCCTTCTCCCTCTCCCTCTCCCTCTCCCCCTCCCCCTCCCTCGTTCTCTTCCTTCGTTTTTTCCACTTCTCTTCATCTTCGTCTTCATTACGGGACATCCATTTATCAATATTTAATTTATCCTATTTATTTATTTTATTTATTATTATTACATATTATTATTATTATAATTTTGCTTTATACCTCCCCCCCCTCTCTTGGTTATAAAATTGAGATATCCACTTTCTCCCTCCCCCTCCCCCTTCTTCCCCTCCCTCCCCCCTCTCTCTCTCTCGCAAGGCCTCGCTACCCAATTAAGGATTAGAGATTAGTCGGCCGAATTAATCCAGTTAGACGCAGCGTTGATCACACTGACAATCCCTAATCTTTTTTTTCATGATTTTTTTTTTTTTTTTGATCCTGGATTATCCTGGTTAGATTAGCTTGGCCAAGAAGCGCGTTTTATTAACCTCGCGTTTCCTGTGATAGGATTTGGGTTCATTTTTATCCTCCTTGTGTGTGTTAATATACTTTGGGGTAGGAGTATATCCACTCGTATCTCGGGATTTCTGTGGTCTATGATCCATTTGTTATCCGGGGTATTTAAGTATGTTACTTAATCCAGGAAGGGATATATATATATACATATATATACATATACATATACATATACATATATACCGGGATTGAGCCAGTCCCTGTCCGTCTAAACCCAAATCCATGATTTTCTTTCTTTCTTTCTTTCTTTTAAAGATTATTTCGGCCGCAAATTTGAATAATTCTTGATATCTTTGGAAAGTGAGGAATGCAGTTTCTTCACGCTTTTCTGAGATGGATACCGCAGGGCTAACCTTCAAATAGGAATTTCTCTAAATAGTACAGCAGGTGTGTGTGTGTGTGTGTGTGCGTGTGCGCGCGTGTGTGTGTGTGTGTGTGTGTGTGTCTGTGTGTGTGTGTGCGTGTGTGTGTGTGTCTGTGTGTGTGTGTGTGTCTGTGTGTGCGCGTTGCTGTGTGTTTCTGCGTCTGTGTTTATCCACGTGTGTGCGTGCGTGCGTGCGTGTACGTGTTCGTGTGTTTGTCCGTGCGTTGCGTCACACGTGGTTGGGTTAGTTGTTTTTTATCTGTCTGAGGAAAAGGGTTGCTGGAATTAGGGTGGGCGTGGGGGGGGGGGGGGTTCTCCAATTCGTTTTCTACGTGTCGATTTTCTCTTTTATTATTGTTATTATTATTATCGCTGTTTGGTTGTTGCATTTATTATTATAATTATTATTGTTATTGTTATTATTATGATGATTGTTATTGTTATTTTTCGTGTGTTTATTACAGTGATTGTTCTTGTTGCTGTTTTAGTTTTATTGCTGAGTCGTCGCAGTAGAAAATTTCTGATCGTTCATATTCCCGGCGATTTAATAAATTGAAAATGACTTCTTGTCAGCTTAAAAGTAATTTGATTTGTCATTCGTTTGTGGTCACTGAAAGTAGATTTTTTTTTTTTTTTTTTTTTCAAGATATGATTGCAGTTGACTGTAAATAGTTTGATATAGCATAATTACTTCTTTTTTTTTTATCGGGAAAACGTGGGCGAGCCAAGGTTAACTTCCCCGTGGGAGTGAAAGCGCCGTTTCTTATTCGGACAACTCGCCTTCTCAGCGGCCTTGTTGTGCGAATTGTAGGGGACGTCTCGCGGCTTCGGACTCTTGTGGTTTCGGGGGTTCGGCGGGCAAGTTCACTTTCGGAGGCTGGAAATGATGGTGATAATAATGATAATAATAAAGATAATAATAATAATAATAATGATAATAATAATGATAATAATAATAATAATAATAATAATAATGATAATAATAATGATAATAATAATAATAACAGTAATGATAGAAAATAGTAATAATAATAGAAAATAATTATAAAATATAATAATAGAAAATAATGATAAAATAAGATAATAGAAAAATAATAATGGAAAATAATGGTAAGAGCAAAATAGAGCATATACACATATGCGTACATACAGGCAGACATAACGGCATACATGTGAATATACAGTCATAAAGGAAGATTGAATGATAGACAAATATCCGTACATACAGGCAGACACTCGTACATGCAGATAGACATAAAGGAAGATAAACAGACAGGCATAGACAGACAACGAATTCGAGAGTATTTTCTCGCTCCGCACATGAACGGAGTCACGTTTCTGTCGACTTTCATTTTCGACTTGGCTTCAGCATTGGACATTTTTAGAGACGCCTATCACTTGCAATTTCAGTGGACGTTGAGCACGTAATTGACAAGCTGAGTGTGCAATAAAATACATGTATTTTTTAGCTAAAGTCATTGCTCGAACTCCCTCCGAAATGAAGCTGAAAGGAAAGAATAAAAACGTTTTAAACAAAATGGCGGGAAATAATCGAGTGAATCAAATGAGAAATTTTCTTTTTTTCTTTTCTCACGATAATAGATCATGAAATCGGTACTTGCCTAATGGATTCATATTTCTCGTCGGTTTTGTTTTTCTTCTTTTTTTTTTTCTTTTTAATAAAACACTTTTTTCTTTTTCTTTTTTTTTTCTTAAAAAGAAAATAAATAAGAAAAAGTCCAGGTTCTCGCACGCAAGATGGCGACGTGATTATTCAGTGGAAACAAGAGACGATCGCGTTTTTTTCCTTTCCTTTGTTATTTTTACTTTTTATTTTTTCCTTCTTTTTACTTTTTTTTTTTTTTTTAATACAATTTCAAGGATGAGAGTTACAGCGAAGGGTTAAAAGGTTACAGGTTTGAAGACGCAACAAAACTGGTTCTCGATTGACGCTGGGCCAAAAAAAACGGACCTTCACGCACAGAGAGGAAACAAGAGTAAAAAGAAGTCTCCAACAAGGGAAAAAAAATAAAAAAGAGAAAAACGAATAATAGGAAAAAAATATATTAAAATCGCAGGGAACGAGAGAGCGGTAACGTTCTCACATTGACTCCCCCCTCCCCCCCCCTCGGACTCCCTCCCTTACCCCCCCACCCCTCCTTCCCTCCCTCCCTCCCTCCCTCCCATCTCCTCCCTCCACTCGCTCTACCCCCACCCCTCCCCCCTACACTCCAGCCTCCACCCCTCTTCCCTATCCTCCCCCCTCCCTCCACCCTCCACTCCTCTCCACCCCCACCCCCCCCTCCTCTCCACCCCCCCCTCCTGCACCCTTAGACCGTTCTGGAAATGAATAAAAAAAATATATATGTTTCACGGTTCGCATATTCCTGTGGAAAATGAGTAATGTAATGACTCTCGGTAATGAGTCTACGGCAGGGGGTCTCGCCGTGATAGTCTGTGATTCGTGGTCGCTGTGGTGAGGGAGATGGGAAGAGAGAGGGAGAGAGAGAGAGAGAGAGAGGGAGAGAGGGGGAGAGTGAAAGAGAGAGAGGGGGGGGGGTAAGATAGGAGGAGAGAGAAAGGAAGGTAGGAAGAGAGAAAGAGGAAGATAGAGAAAGAGAGAGAGAGAGAGAGAGAGAGAGAGAGAGAGAGAGAGAGAGAGGGGGGGGGGAAAGTCAGGAAGTGAAAGGGAGACAAGGAGAGAGAAAAGAAAGATCAGAAGAAAGAAAGGAAGACAGAAAGAGAGAGAGAGAGAGAGAGAGAGAGAGAGAGAGAGAGAGAGAGAGAGAGAGAGAGAGAACGGAAAACCGAAAGATAAAAAGGGAAGACGAAGACATTGATATCGTGCTGACGCGGAGGACGTTTCTGGCCGGTTAATGCAACGAGTCACACGCTTTTCTCCCTTTTTTATTTTTTATTTTTTTATTTTTTTCCTCAAAGTCCGTGAGTCATTCGTTGTAGACTGGGTGACTGGAGCTGAACTTAGAGGTTATTGTTGACTGAAGAGGTTATTGGGCTTGAGTTGTGTGTTCGATCTGGTTCGCAAATGAACCGTGCGAGGAGTTCGTCTTCATTCGGCGTTTTGTTGTCTCTCTCTCTCTCGCTCTTTCTCTTCTCTCTCTCTCTCTTCTCTCGCTTTTTCTCTTCTCTCTCTCTCTCTCTCTTCTCTCCTCTCGCTTTTTCTCTTCTCTCTCTCTCTTCTCTCGCTTTTTCTCTTCTCTCTCTCTCTTCTCTCGCTTTTTCTCTTCTCTCTCTTTTCTCGCTTTTTCTCATCTCTCGCTCTCTCTTCTCTCTCTCTTCTCTTTCTCTCTTTCTCTCTTTCTCTATCATTTGTTCTCCTCCTCCTCCTCCATCCCATTTTCTCTCCCTCCGCCCATCTCCGTATGCCACCCGCCCGCGCCCTATATGCCAAGAGGTGATAATTACACTCGTGGGCGTGCAGTTCTCTCCGGAAGGGCGTCTTAAAGTTTTATGGAGTTTTGGAAGCCTAATTGGGTTGGGGTGTTTCTCTCTGTTAGTCTGTTTGTTTGTGTCTCTTCCTTTTTCTTTATGTTTTTGTTTTCTTTATCTTTCTTTTGTTGTTTTTTTCGATCTTTCTCTTGTTTTTCTTTTTCTCTTTTTTTTTCTTTCTCTCTATCTATCTATCTATCTATCTACCTATCTATCTATATATATTTATCTAGTTCTCTATTTCTCTCTCTCGCCCTTCCCCCTCTCCTTCGACTTTCGTCCGAGTCACACTTTTTTTTTTTTTCTTTTCTTTTTTCTTTTCTCTTTGCTTTCTGTCGTGATTTTCTTTCTCATGACATCCCCCCCCCCCCCCCCGTTTTTTCACACCAGCCCGTCTTCCTACGAAAAAATATGAAGTGATATTTTATTCTGAGATATTCCTCAATTGCTAACTGACGTGGCGCGAAATTTTCAAATTTCCCGCGAAAATTACTGCCCAACCGTTCTTAGTCGTTTTTTCATCTTTTATTTATGTGTATTCGTTTTTTTTTTATGTGGCTATTTGTTTTGTTTTTATACATATTCGTTAATTTTTCGTTTTCTTTCTCTCTCTTCTTTTTTTTTTTTTTTTTTTTAGAGAGAGAGAGAGAGAGAGAGAGAGAGAGAGAGAGAGAGAGAGACTGAAAAGTTGATCTGTGGATTCACTCGGATTAATGTTACACGAACGCGCACTCGGCTGCCTTTTTTTTTTTTTTTTTTTTTTTTTTTTTCTCTCTTCTTCTTCTTCTTGAGTAAACGCGAGGAGGTTAGACTTCTTGCGCTTATTTTACCCGAGAGAATTATGAAAATCGTTACCTGTCTTCGTAATTAGGATCCCACGATTATGTACAATGTTTTTTATGTATTTATTTTATTATTTTTTTTTTCCGTTGGGTGTAATGACAAGAAGACACGTAATTTCCGCAAGGACGTTTTAGAAGAGTTTGTTTACATCGGAGGACGATGTCTGGGTCGTTTTTCTATGATTTTTTATTGACTCTCTTTCTCTTTTTTTATCCTCTTGTGCTTTTATGTCTCTTTCTCTTTCTTTTTTTTTATTTATTAAAGTCTGTGGACTTTTTTTTTTTTTTTTTTTTTTTACGTTGTTTGCTTTCCAAATTGCTGCTCGAGAAAGCGCAAAATGATGGCTGGATGGGCAAGGACCCGCCATGAGAAAAAAGTCTACGGGCTTGGTACGCCGGGTTTTAAGCCGCTTTCGGAGATCGCAGTTATTTCTTGGGGTTTTGGAGAGCGAGGGGGGGAGGGGAGGGAGGGAGGGAGGAAGGAAGAAAAGGAATGAGAGAGGGAGGGAGGAGGGAAGGAAGAGAGAGGGAGGGAGGAGGGAAGGAAGAGAGAGGGAGGGAGGAGGGAAGGAAGAGAGAGAGGGAGGGAGGGAGATGGAAGGAATAAGGAAGAAAGGGAGGGAGAGGGAGGGAAAGGGAGAGACACCGATGGAGGGAGAGAGGGAGAGTGAGGGAGGAAGAAAGAAAAGAGAGAAAGAAGAGTGAAAGAGAAAGTGAAAGAGGAGAAAAGAAAGACAGAACAGAAGCTCGCCCACCTTAATTAAAGCGCCCACTTAGAGGCGGGTCGCGAGACACCTCATCCGTGACAAGCCAAAGGGGGGCGGGGGGGGGGGGGTGAGAGAGGAAGGGGAGGGGGTGGAAGGTGCCTCAGCCCCCCCCCCCCGCCCCCCTCATCACCCCCCCCCCCCATGACACCGAAAGGCTTTTTGTAATCGGGCCATTGACGCCGGAGTACCTCACGCCCCTCGAAGGCTCTCTCTTGTATCCGGCCAAAACGACCTGTTTGTTGTGACGAAGTTGGCGCTTCGGTGTACCTCCCACTCCCCCTACCCCTCTCCCTCTTCCCCCTCCCCTTTTGCCCTCCCTGCACCCCCCCCCCCCCCCCAGTCGCGTGGAACCTTCCGGAAAAGTGGTCCGTGTGGTAGTGTGTGTGTGACCTCTGTCGTATGTCTGTTAGTCTGTTTGTGCGTGTGTTGCCACTTGATTAAGTCGCCACAAGCAGGAATCCGATTTTCCCCCCTCATCTACGCTTTCTGCTGTTTGTTTGTTTGTTTGTTTGTCGTTTTCTACGTTGCGTGTGCATGATCTGTGCAGCCACGTCGTAAAACTCACTCGCCCTGTCCCTTTAATTTCCTCTTTCCTTTTTATGTCTGTTGTCCTCTCCTCTCTCCTTAGGATTTTCTTTCTCTTCCTCTTCGTCTCCATCTTCCTCTTCGTCTTCTCCTAATTCTTCTTCTTCTTCTTCTTCTTCTTCTTCGTCTTCATCTTCGTTTCTTTTTTTTCTTTTTCCTTTTTTATCCCTCTAGAAATCGCCCGGTGACTCTCGCGCCATCACCAGTCACCCATGCAATCACGGGGCGGTAATGCATGCAATTCGGGAGGCGATGGGAAGGGGGAGGAGGAAGGGGGAAGGGGGAAGGGGGAGGGGGAGGGGGAAGGGGGAAGGGGGAGGGTGAAGGGGGAAGGTGGAAGGGGAGGGGGAGGGGAGGGGGGCGAAGAGTATCCTGCAATGGCATCGACCCGGGGTTTTTTTTTTTTTTTTCCCTGCGCTTCGAAGGATGGGAAGGAGCGATATTTTTTATAGTTTATTATTATTATTGTTGTTGTTGCTGTTTCTATATACGATGGGCGTTTAGGTGTTTTGTATCGTTTGTCTCTTCCTCGCTCCCATCGGTCCATTCCATTCTTCAGTTCATCCCCTTGCTCCTCTTCCTCCTCCTTCCTCCTCCTTCTCCTTCCTCCTCCTCCTTCATCCTCCTCCTCCTCCTTCCTCTTTCTCCTTCATCCTCCTCCTCCTCCTTCCTCCTCCTCCTTCATCCTCCTCCTCCTCCTCCTCCTTCTCCTTCCTCCTCTTCATCCTCCTCCTTCTCCTCTTCCCTACCCTCATCCTCCTTTTCCTCCCCCTCCTCCTCCTCCTCCTCCTCCTCCTCCTCCTCCTCCTCTTCTCCACCTTCTCCTCTTTCCCTCTCTTCTTCTTTCCCACTCTTTACACAGTAACAATAAAAAAATACAATGACGCAACAGGACATAATAAGCAGCTCTGTAACGCACTTAGGTGACCTCTGTGTGTGAGTGAGTGAGTGAGTGAGTGGGTGAGTGAGTGAGTGAGTGAGTGAGTGAGTGAGTGAGTGAGTGAGTGAGTAAGAGAGAGAGAGAGAGAGAGAGAGAGAGAGAGAGAGAGAGAGAGAGAGAGAGAGAGAGAGAGAGAGAGAGAGAGAGAAAGAGAGAGAGAAAGAGAGAGAGAAAGAGAGAGAGAGAGAGATATAAAGTCAGTGAGTGAGTGAGTGAGTATGTTTGTGTTTGTGTGCGTGTGTATAACCTTGCGCTGTCATGTTTCCTGTGTCATATGCCGTCACACCTCGCTCTGTCCTGCATCGGTAGACCGTAACGATGCGTTGTGTACGTATTTGGTTGTGTGCGTGCGTTCGTGTGTACGTAAATAAGTGCGTGTGTATCGTATTCGTCATCTCTCGCCCCCCCCCCCTCCTCTCCCCCCCCCTCCTACCCTTAGTGTAT
The DNA here is from genome assembly GCF_019202785.1 of Penaeus chinensis. NCBI lineage: Eukaryota > Metazoa > Arthropoda > Malacostraca > Decapoda > Penaeidae > Penaeus > Penaeus chinensis. The sequence continues at coordinate 40,879,035 of NC_061829.1, forward strand.
ATGTCTTCCAAACCTATTAAGTGTGTGTAGGGGGGGGGGGGGTTATCAGCTGTTTTTTCTTATCATTATTAGTCTTCTTTTATGCCGTCTATTTTGTTTTCTTTTCTTTTCTCTTATCATTTTTTATTCTTTTTCTTCTTTTTTTTCATTTATTTGATCTTTTTATGTTTTCTTAATTCGTTTTGTTTTTGTCTTTTAATTCGCTTTTTCTTTTCTTTTCTTTCTTTTCTTCTTAGTCTTCTTTATGCACGAATTCCTCCCTCCCATTCTTCGCCTCCTGATTTCGTGACGGAGAAGGAAGGAGGAGGAGGAAGAAAAGCGGAGTAGTTTGACGTAAGGGCGGGTGGGGAGGGGGAGGAAGAAGAAAGGAGGAGGGGAGGGGTAGAAGGAAGAATGGAGGAGGAAGAAAGGAGGGGAGGGAAGGGAAGGGAGAATAGAGAGGGGGGGGGGAAGGGAAGGAAGGAGGAAGAATGGAAGAGGAGGAAGAGGAGAGGGAAGGTGAGAGTGGAGGAGGAAGGGAAGGGAGAAGAGAGAATGGAGAAGAGGGGAGGGGGGGAAAGGGAGGGAGCAGGGAGGGGAGGGGGAGAAGGGAGAATAGAGAAGGGGGGGGAGGAGAGGAGGGGGAGTGAAGCGAGGAGAGTTCGTCTGGACTGGTCTTGGCGACATTGACCTGGCGGGGACGACGGAGGGGGGGGGGGGAGGGAGAGGGGGACGAGTGAAGGGAGAAAGGAGGGAGATAAGGGAAGAGAAGATAGATAGATGGAGAGGAAAGGGAGGAGAATGGGGAAGGAATGGAGAGAGAGAGAGAGAGAGAGAGAGAGAGAGAGAGAGAGAGAGAGAGAGAGAGAGAGAATAAGGAAGGTGTACTTAGAATGGGAAAAGGAGGGAGGGAGGGCGTGAGCGCAAGGCGACACACTTAAGAGTAATATTAGGGCAAAGGTTGAACGGATGGGAGGATCTCGTGGATGGAAATGGAAACGAAAAGAAAAGGATGAAAAAGAAAATTATTTTCTTCCTCCTTAAATTTATTCTCTTTACCTTCTTTCTTTTCTTCCTTTCCTTCCTTCTTTCCTTCCTTCCTTCCTTCCTTCCTTCCTTCCTTCCTTCTCTTCCACTTTCCTTCCTTCCTTCCCCTCTTCCCTCCTTTCTTTCTTCTTTCCTTCTTTCCTTCCTTCTCTTCCCCTTCCTTTTCATTCTTTCTCTTCCACTTCCCCATCCTCCCTTCCTTCCTTTTCATTCTTCCCCTTTCCCATTCTTCCTTCCTTCTCTTCCCCTTCTTCTTCCTTTCTTCCTTCCCTCCCTTCTTCAAGTCTACCCCCTGTTTTGATCTTTCCCATTCTTCCTTCCGCCTCTTCTTCTTCCCCTTCTTGCTTCCTTCCTTCTCCCAAGTTACCCCTGCTAATTTGATCTTCCCACTTTCTCTTTCCCCCCCGTTTTCTGTTTGCGCGTTCGTCCGCCCGAAGCCGAAGTCGGGGTCATTTTCGAGTGAAAGCAAAAGCAAACTCGTATCTATCTCGCATGACCAAGCAGGCCGTCCGGTCGCTCAGTCGACTCCTGGGCTGTGCTGGAGAGTCTATTGAATGCTTTCACGATCCTGTTGTTATTCTTTCGTGAAGGACGTAACTGCTGGGCTGTGGGATGGTCGGAATTCGTGCGCTGCTTTGTGTTGATTCGTGTGTCCGTTGTTGTTGTTGTTGTTTTATTCTTCCTGTTCCTCCTCTTCCTTCTTTGCCTTCCTCTCTTCCTGTGCCTACCACTCGGCCTCTTTTTTCTCTCTCTTTTCTTTTCCGTCTCTGTCTTATTCTCCCTCTTTTCCCTTTTTCTCTCCTTCCCTCTCCCCTTCTCCCTCCTCCCTCTCCCTCTTCCCTCTCTTCCCCTCTTCCCCCTCTTCCCCTCTTCCCCCCTCTCCCCCTCTCCCCCCTTACCCCCTCTCCCCCCTTCTCCCTCCCTCTCCCCTCTCCCCTTCTCCCTCTTCCCTCTCTCCCCCTCTTCCCTCTCTCCCCCTCTTCCCCCTCTCCCCCCTCTCCCCCTCTCCCCTCCCCCTCTTTTCCCTCTCCCCCTCTCCCCTCCCCCTCTTTTCCCTCTCCTTCCTCGTTCCAAGTTCCCTGGGGCTGGCCACTCTAAACCTTCCCTCACGTTCCGAGAGATTTGCTTTTGAATCCCGTGTGGTAATTGGCTCAAGGCGCTGATAACCACGGCCTTGTTTCTGTCCGGGAGTTGTGTCTATTTTTATCGGTTTATTTTTTTCCCCTGTTATTCTTCTATTCTATTCCTTCGATTTTTTTTTTTTTTTTTTTTTTTCGGTCTGTTTCTCTTCGCTGATCTTCGTTTTGCTTCTGTTGGTGTTTTTGTTTCTTCTTCTTTCTTCCTCTTTCCATTCCCTCCTTACTTTGATTTCTTTCTCCTCCTCCTCCTCCTCCTCCTCCTTCCTCCTCATCCGTGTTTACCTCCTCTTCCTCTTCTGTTTTTACCTCCTCCTCTTCCTCTTCTGTTTTTACCTCCTCCTCTTCCTCTTCTGTTTTTACCTCCTCCTCTTCCTCTTCTGTTTTTACCTCCTATTCTTCCTCTGCTGTTTTTACCTCCTCCTTCTCCTCCTCCTTCTCCTTCTCCTTCTCCTTCTCCTCCCTTACCCCCATCCTTGCTTTGTCCCCTCCTTCCATACCCTCCCCTCCTCCCTCTCCCTCATTCCTTCCTCCCTCCCTTCTTCCTCCCTCCTCCTTCCTCCTTTCCCTCCCTCCCCCACTTCCCACCTTCTCTCCCTCCTCCCTCCCTCCCTCAGTCCCTCCCCCCCTCTCTCCTCCTCCTTCCCTCCCTCCCTCCTTCTCTCCTCCCACCTTCCCTTCCTCCTTCCCTTCCTCCCTCCCTTCCTCCCTCCCACCTTCCCTCCCTCCCTCCCACCTTCCCTCCCACCTTCCCTCCCTCCCTCCTTCCCTCCCTCCTCCTCCTCCCTCCCTCCCTCCCTCCCTCCCTCCCTTCCTCCTTATTAAACCGCATCACTCTCCAGCGAAAGGGCAAATCATTGCAGCTTTTGCAACCATCCTTCTTTGTTGCAAAGGTCGGAGGTGGTGATGGCTTGATCGAGATGAATGATCATCCTTGACATTAAGGCTTCGATGGCGAGTGTCATAGGGGATTGGAGAAGGGGGGGAGGGGGGGGTATACGGATTCGCGTTTTTTTTTTTGTTTTGTTTTTCTGGCCCTTTCTTTTTCTTTTTTTTTTCTTTTTTCCTTTCTTTTTTTCTTTCTTTTTTTTCTATTTATTTTTTTCTTTCCTCTTCTTTCATTTCTTTGATTTATTGTTTTTCTTTCTTTTCGTCCCTTATTCTGTTTTCATTTCTTTATTTATTTTTTGTTTCTCTTCCTTTATTTTTTTCTTTTCTTTTGCTTCCACTCTTCATTATTATCGTCATTATTTTATCTTTTTTTTTCCTCGTTATTAATTCGTTCCCTTACTTTCTATCTATATTTCTTTTCCTTTTTATCATTGTCTTCCTCTTTTTCTTTCGTTTAAGGACGTGTAAAGAAAAGACTTTTTTTTCTTTTTTTTTCTTTTTTTTTTGGGGGGGGGGGGTTAAACCTATTCGTTATTTGTGAAATTACTGTATTTTTGTTTTTTTTTCTTATTCTTGTTCTTATTCTCCCCCCCCCCTATTCCACCCTCCTCTTCAAGGGCATGACTCAGCATTTATTTTTTATATTTCTTTCTACTTTTCTGTTTTTTTCTTTTTTTTTGTTGTTTTGTTTTTGTTTTTGTCATTTCTTTTTTTTTTTTTCTTCTTTTTCATTTCTTTTCTGTTGATACTATTTTTGTTTTCCTGTGATGCCCCAGACAGAGTGATAGATAGTCGCGAATTTCCCTAAATATTGAAACGCTACAACTGATCATTCCACTGACGGCTTGATTGTTATTTTATCACAGTTTGATTTTTTAAGACGATGGCGATCGAGAAATTATATATTCCGGTTACTTCGAAATTTCGTAAATATCACGGAAGATAAAAAAAAAAAAAAAAAAAAAAAAAAAAAAATTATATAAACAGCTGGAAGCGACAGAGCGGGGGGAGGGGAGAGGGGGGGTGAGGGGGGGATGCGTAAATGTTAATAACGTCCTCCTTTTACATTCTTGGAGAATAATAGGCTACGCTGAATGCACAACGTTCATATATAATTTTCTTTCTTTCTCTTTCTCTCTCTCTCTTTTCTCTTTCTCGCTCTCGCTCTCTTTTTCTCTTTCTCGCTCTCGCTTTCTTTTTCTCTTTCTCGCTCTCGCTCTCTTTTTCTCTTTCTCGCTCTCGCTCTCTTTTTCTCTTTCTCGCTCTCTATTTCTCTCTCTTTCTCTCCCCCCCTCCCCCTCTCCCCTCTCCCCCTCTCCCCTCTCTCTCTCTTTCTCTCTTTCTCTCTTTCTCTCTCTCTCTCTCTCTCTCTCTCTCTCTCTCTCTCTCTCTCTCCTCTCTCTCTCTCTTCTTTCTCTCTCTTTCTCTCTCTTTTTCTCTCTTTCTCTCTCTTTCTCTCTCCCCCTCCCCCTCTCCCCTCTCTCTCTCTCCCCTCCCCCTCTCCCCCTCTCTCTCTCTCTCTCTCTCTCTCTCTCTCTCTCTCTCTCTCTCTCCTCTCTCTCTCTCTCTCTCTCTCTCTCTCTCTTACTCTCTTTCTCTCTTCTCTCTCTCTCTCTCTCTCTCTCTCTCTCTCTCTCTCTCTCTCTCTCCCTCCCTCTCTCTCCCTCTCTCTCCCTCCCTCTCCCCCCCTCCCTCCCTCCCCCTCCCTCCCTCCCCTCTCCTCTCTCCCCTCTCTCTCTCTCTCCCTCCCTCCCTCCCTCCCTCCCTCCCTCCCTCCCTCCCTCCCTCTCTCTCTCTTCACGCATTTTGAGTTTACGCATCGAAGTGGAAGGTGGGCGGAGGGGGGAGGGAGGAGGGAGGAGGGAGGAGGGGAAGGATCTTTGACCGCACAAAACCTGCTTAACTTGTGGTCGCATTACCTTGTCCTGCGGTCACGTTCCGGGTCTCTTAAAGCGGCCGCAGGATGCAAGGGAGCCTGAAGAAGGCGTCTGTCGAGATCCTGGAGGAGGGGATGTCATGGCGGCCGGGTAGTTGGGGGCCAGATGTCGCTTGTTCTTAATGGGAAGGGGGGGGGGGGAGGGGTTGAGTCCACTGGGGTCTGTTTTTCTTGTTACGTGTACGGATTGTTACGATCTCGGTGTCCTGCTGGAGAGAAATGCATTTGTTCGGGTTTTTTTGTTTTAGTGTTAAAGGTTTCTGTGATTGGAACTTTGAGGAAGCGTCAAGGAAGTGTCAGGAGGCGTGACATGTGGCGGCGCGCCCGTGGCATTCGGAGCAGCGAGCGTCCGCCGCGCCTTCCTTAAGCGGCCGCCACGAGGCAGCGTAGACCGCGCCGCGCCCGCCCGCGATCAGGATGCACCCGGACCCGGACTACTCGGACCTCGAGCACGACTCCCTGGACATCGCCCGGGACTCGCTGGAGCCATGCTACGCCTTCCCGAAGGACGACCTCCTGTACGACAGCCTGCAGCCGGTGCCGACGGGGCGCGGCCTCTTCGGCAGCCTCGATGACGGCTTCCCGCTCGGCGGCAAGATCCGCTTCAACCCGCTGTCGTTCCACATGCCCGGCATCGGCGACGACGACCAGGACTACGAGGAGATGCTCCACGACCACGGGGCCTTCGACGCCGCCCTGGGGGAGGCCGAGGGCGAGGCCGAGGGCGAGCAGAAGTACTCGTGCCGCAGCGAGTACATCGTGGCCGGGGGCGAGTTCCAGACGCCGTCGCCGCCGCCCGCGCCGCCGCCGCCGCTGGTGGACGTGCCGATGCTGCGGAGGGCGCTGAGGGCGTCGCGGGACGACCTCCGCGATGAGCGCCCTGCCACGCCGATCCTCAGCCTCCACAGGCACGGCGGGGGGAAGGAGCAGGAGGGCGAGGAGGTCAAGGACGAGCTCGCCGACAGCGACTTCGACAGCTTCGAGAGGAAGAGGTCGGTGACGGAGTCCGCCTCGACGGACAGCTTCTACGACACGCCGGAGGGCGACGTGTACGACCCGTCCCTCCCCTACATCCCGCCCGCCCTCCAGCTGGCGCCGAAGACGGCCCTCAAGTCCGGCTTCAGAACCAGCCGCCTGAGCGTGAACTTCGAGGACGACATCTACGACCCGTCGCTGCCGCCCATCCCGCTGGTGGACGACCCGCCCGCCCCCGCCCTCAAGTCTGCGCTCAAGGGCAGCGTGAGCTCCCGCCGCAGCACCGGCAGCGACCTGAGCGAGATCACCAGCGTCTCGCCCGGCCTCGACGACTGGCACGAGACCCTGGGCGCCACCTCGAGGATGGGCTGGGCCATCATCCTCTACCACGCCGTCAGAACAACTTCAAGCCGCGCGCCTTCGCTCACCTGGCCTTCCAGGTACTCGGGCGCGGGAGATCGGAGGAGGACCTCGATTTCTCGTCACGTGCTTATTATGCCACTTAATTATTTTTCATTATCTTAGTTACTTCGTTTTGTTTGTTAGTTTATTGTCTCTTAAGATTTTTGTTTGTTTGTTTATTTTTATTTGTTGATTTACTAATATTCTTTCTTCCAGACATCAACGCTTCTCACCCTATGTCACGTTGCACATTGTTCATTTACAACCACAAGTATCATTAGATTCCTACACAATACCTTTACCAAGAAACCCCAACAAATCATATATTTACGTACATACGAACAACAACAAAACAATAATAATAGCCACAGCAACAAAAACAACAGAAACAACAATAAAAACAATAGCAACCGCAACAGAAAGACCAGCAACACAAACAACAAAAAAGTAACAATAGTCTAAAAATAAAAGCAATGACCTGGGAAAAAACCAAAATCCTAACGCCTCTCTCTCTCTCTTCCTTTGGCAGGGAAGCCGCGAGTTCGTGCGCGCCATCGCCGACTACATGACGACGGGCTCGACGCTCCTCAACTTCAAGAAGGGAGACATCATCAGAATCATCATCACGGACCAGTACGGCGACAATGGTGCGTTGAGTTTGGGTTGGTTTGGTTGGTTTAGGTTTGGTGGTTTGGTTGGTTTAGGTTTGGTGGTTTGGTTTGTTTTGGGTTTGTGTGATTTTTTTTTTTTTTTTTTTTTTTGGGGGGGGGGGTTGGTTGGTTGGTATGGTTGAGTTGAGTTTTTGTTTTCTGTCTCTCTCTTCTCTCTTTTCTCTTTCTTCTCTATTCTCTCTTCTCTATTCTCTCTTTTCTCTCTCTTCTCTTTTCTCTCTTCTCTATTCTCTCTTCTCTATTCTCTCTTTTCTCTCTCTTCTCTTTGCTCTCTTCTCTATTCTCTCTTCTCTATTCTCTCTTCTCTATTCTCTCTTCTCTATTCTCTCTTCTCTCTCTCTCTTCTCTCTCTCTCTTTCTCACTCTCTCACTCTCTCTCCCTCCCTCCCCTCCCTTCCCCTCCCCTCCCCTCCCCTCCCCTCCCCTCCCTCCCTCCCTCCCCTCCTTTCCCCTCCCCTCCCCTCCCCTCCTTTCCCCCCTCCTCACCCCCTTCTCCCCCCATTCCCTCCTTCCTCCTCATTCCCCTTTCCCTCATTCTCACTTCCCTCTCCCTCTCCCCCCTTATTCCTCCTTTTCGTTCTGCCCCCCCCCCCCCCCCGCCTTTCCCTTTCTCTTTCCCATACTTCCCCTCCTCCTTTTCTCAATTCCCTCTCCTCCCTTCCCCATTCTTCTCCCTTTCCCCTTCATTCTCCCTTTCCCCTTAGGTTTCCCAGCCTCTCCCTACCCATTCAGACAAGTCCGCCATCGATTCGCTCACGGACGAAACGGACCGAATGGCCGGCGTCCGTAACGTCCACGGTCTCGCGTTTCTCTCACCCGATTACGCCTTTCACTCGTGCTCGCCGACTCGTGTTGTTGTTGTTGTTGTTGTTTACCTCGTGGCCAGTCTTGTTTTATTTGCCTGTGTGTGTGTGTGTGTGTGTGTGTGTGTGTGTGTGTGTGTGTGTGTGTGTGTGTGTGTGTGTGTGTTTCATCCTTCGTATTTCTGTTGTTGTTGTTATCTACTTGATCTCTCTTACTCTCATTCACCGGTGTTTGTAAATAATCTCACTTGTTTATGTTGTTGTCGTTATTATCTACTTGGTCTCTCTTTCTGTCATTCACCGATCTGTTTATATAAGTACTCCCTTCAAAACTTTTCTACGTCCGTTTTCTATATTTTCGTCGACGAGGTTTTGTCTTGTGAGTTTTGTATTTTTCTCATTAGTTGTTATTCCTAATGGTTGTGCTTTTATTTTCTGTGGCATATTCACTTTCAAATTCAAATTCAATAACTGTGTTCCTTGTGTTTCTGAAGCTATCTTTTCGTGGTTTTTTTTTTTTTTTTCCTTATCATTTCGGTTATTACAAAATGATTTGTTTGTTCCTCTTTCATTTGTTACAAAGTTTATTGTACTTCTTTTCGTTTTGTTTCACTTCAGACAAAGGTTTTTCTTCTATCTGTTTAAGCCTGTTATCAACCCCCCCCCCCCCCCCATTACTGACGAAGGTTGATATATTGTCTGTCTGTTCTTGTTATGTTCCACGTGAACTATAAATGTTATAGTTCACGTTTTCTCTTCTTGTTATTCGCTTTGTTTGTTGTGTTATCGAATGAATGCATGAGTGGTCAATAATAATAATAATAATAATGATAAATTAAGTAAAGGGGGCTGTTGTTCTTAAATTAATGTTATAATGTGCAAAGTTTTCTTGTTTGTTTTGGTGTTCTAAGGGCCGAATGTTCTCAAATGTTCTTGTTCTTTTGTCATTTCGGTGTTTTCAGGCTAGTGGTCGATTGTTCTTAAGCTTGTTCTAAAAAACTTCCAATGGTTTAGTTAATTAAAAAGCTGTCACGTATTGTTCTCAAGACTGTTCTACTGTTCTGAGCTTTTTCTTGTGAACTCTTGCTTCGAATTTCTTCAGATGTAAAGCTATCAGTTGTTCTCAATCTTGTTCTAGTGTCCTTGGCTTGTTCCGGTGTTCTTAGCTTGTTCTTGCATACTTTTACTCCGAAGTTCTTCAGAATTAGAGCTGCCACTTATTGTTCTTAACTTGTTCTAATGGTCTTAAGCTCTGTTCTTGTGTTCTCACCTTGTTCCACTCAGCGTTCTTATGCCCCGAAGTGCCTCAGAATTAATGTACCTTCTCTCCTCGCAGGCTGGCTCCAGGGCACGCTGGACGGGCGCTCGGGGCTGTTCCCGATGGAGTAC
>NC_061829.1:40893263-40898263 GCF_019202785.1 Penaeus chinensis
CATCATCTCGAAAACAAACCAAAATATGAATCAATATATAAAAAAAACTAGCTAACAGCCTATAATGTGGCTTATTGATCGTGATGTGTTCATTAGGCCAGAATTTTTTTTATTAATGAGTTTCCTCTTCTTAAGTGGCTTTTGGGACATGAAGTAACTTAGTCAGTGTTGGACATAAGTGTTGCCATTAAATGTACTTTCTTAACTTTCCTATATCATTAAAATGCCGATGATTGCTATGCATATAGTTTTTAGTATAAACATCAGTCTCAAATTTTCAGCAACCACGGACGTGTGTTTTATGTTTAACAACACATTATTAGCTTTAAAGATGGATTTCAGATAAATGCTATTTTCTCAACTTGCCCCTATCAATAAGATACAACCACAGATGTGTATTTTACGTTCACAATCACTAGCTTTAAAAGATGCATTTCAGACAAAACGCCATTTTCTTAACGTTCCCGTCCCCCTCACTCTCTCTCTCTCTCCCTCCAGGTCTTCTACCTGATCTTCTGCCGGAGCGTGTGGTACTACCCCCTCCGCTCGGACAACGCCCTCTATTACGAGGTCGTCTTCAACCAGATTGCGCCGGACTACCTCGAGGGGCTGCTGCTCGTCACGCCCGGGGAACAGCTGCAGCAGGATGTCATTGTGAGTGCTGTGGCCTCTGGGTGATGGGTGGGGTGGGGGGGGGGGTGATTGGGGGGGTCTGGGGTTATATGGTGGTTACGGGTGGGATTTGGGGGGTCTGGGGGGGTCATTGGAGGTGATTGGGGTGCCTATTAGGTTGGGATTGGCGGGTTTTGAGGTCGATTGGGGGAGATTGGTCTATAAGGTTGGAATTGGGGGATCTTAAGGTCGATTGGGGTGTCGTTAGGGTTGGGATTGGGGCATCTGGGGGTTGATTGGGCTTACGGTTGGGATTGGGATTAGGGGATTTAGGGTATCGATTGGGTGTGATTGGGTTTTGGGTTGGGGATCAGGGGGTTGATTGGTCTCCAGGATTAGGGAAGTTTTAGAGTCGATTGGGGTGTCGTTTTAAAGTCGATTGGGAGACTTGGGTGTCGATAGGTAGCTGGTCAAGATATTGTAACTTGTGTATGTGTTATATATATTATTGTGTTGATTGGTATTAGTATTAATGTATTGTATTTAATAACACTTTAAGAGAGGTTAGTCAAATAGGAAGGTAAATCACCGTCCTCGCCGTGATTTTCTCCAAATCTGCAACAGAAAAACGACCCACAGTCATGACCCTTCCCCCGCCTTCCCCGCTTCTTAACCCTGCCCCCCACTTCCCCACGTCATAACCCCTTCCCCACTTCATATCCCTTCCCCCCCACACACACTAACACTTCCTCACTTCCACAATACTATTCCCCTTCCCCCAACTTCCCAACTCCCTTCCCCACCTCCCTAACTTCCCCCACTTCCCTACCTCCCCCACTTCCCCAACTCCCTTCCCCACTTCCCCCACTTCCTTCCCCGCTTCCCCCACTCCCTTCCCCACTTCCCCCACTCCCTTCCCCACTTCCCCCACTTCCTAACCCCCTCTCTTGCCTTCCAGTACGACATCGCCAAGGTCGCCGCCCTTCTCCACCGCGCCGCTGACCTGGAGGACGTCCCCACGATGAAGGAGGTCAAGTACCTGCTCCCGAAGCCGGCGCTGACGGTGCGGGACCGTGAAGCCTCCGCAGTGGGTCAACATGGTGCAGTCAGCGTGGCCGGAGGTGTCGGCGCTCACCAGCCTGCAGGCGAAGGCGCAGGTTCTGGGTGAGTGAGGCGTGTTTTTTTTTGCGATTATTGGTGTTGTGTTTTTGTTGTTGTTGTTGTTTATGTGGTTTAATGATTCGTTTTTTTTTCTGCTTATTTAATTTTTTATTTTTTTTTTTTATGGGAATTTTTTGTAATACTGATTTATTTAGTTGTGAAATACCCAAAATCTCCTTGCGTTGATACTAGAGTGAAACACAAGCGCATTAACAATGTATTTATTCCTATGTATCGATTGATTTTATTACCTTTATTTACTTGTTTCCTTTTTTCCAGAAATCCTGCAATCGTGGCCGCTGTTCGGGTCGTCCTTCTTCGCGGTGAAGCGAGTGACGGAGCCCAAGGAGCGCTCCGACCACATCCTCGCCCTCAACAAGCACGGCGTCCACTTCCTCGACCTCCTCACGCATGTAGGTCTTCGTGGGGGGGATGGGGGAGAGGGAGAGGGAGAGGGAAAGGCAGAGGGAAAGGGAGAGGGAGAGGGAAAGGCAGAGGGAAAGGGAGAGAGAAAGGGAGCACTGGTTGTGTGGGCTCAAATTTTTCTTTCTTTCTTTCTTTCTTTCTTTCTGTATTTATTTATTTATTTATTTATTTATTTATTTATTTATTTCGCTTTTTCTGGGTGGGGGAGGAGGTGTTCAATTTCTTCGCTTAGTTTCAGTGTTACTTTCGTTCTGTTTTTGTTTTTCCTTTTCTTTATTTTCTCCTCCCGTTGTTTTTCTCCTTCTGCCGTTCTGTTTCCCCTTTTTCCTCATTTTCGTTCAATACTCTGTCTTTCTTTCTGGGTTTCGTTTTATTTCCTTCGCCATTCTCTCTTTTTTTTCTGTATCTGTGAAGTCTGGAGTAAAAATATAGTTTTGCATATACGCTTAAGGCTTACTGTCATTGAAAGTTAAACATTGATTCATTAAAAGATGATAATGATAACATTTTCCTGTAATTGAACATTTTAATGTCTCTAGAAGTTCAATTTAAAGATTAATGACAGTAAAAAAATAAATTGAAAAGACGATATCGGAAGAATAACCCGTGCTCTCCCCCCCCCCGCAGGAGACCCTGATCAAGTACAGCCTGGCCGAGGTGATGAGCACGCGCAAAGTGAAGAGCGAGGACGAGCTCTACCTGGACATGAAGTGCGGCAACCTGATGCAGCAGCGAATCACGCGCATCCAGACCGAGCAGGCGCACGAGATCTCTCGCCTCATCCGTCAGTACATCACGATCGAGCAGCGCACGACCGGCCACTCCCGAGGCGACAACCCCAAGGACGTGACGCTCTCCAGATGAGTCCCGCGCGAGGGCGAGGACGGAGGCCGGGCCACTCTGACGGAGGCGCAGGGGAGGTTGTTTTAGACTTGCGTCCCCGAGAAGTGGATGTGAAGGAAGACATTTCGAGGGCGGCAAGGCTCTTGGTTGGGCTAAATACCGGAGAGACTGCTACATATATATATATATATATATATATATATATATATAAAGATCATATCATATATCATAAGTGGAACGAAAATACTTCTATGTAATTGCAATAATGAACCCTCAGTCTTACGCACCCATGTACAGTCTTTCCCAAGAGAGGAAAAGGACGGCATGAATGCTCAAGTACACGATTTTTTAATGCCATGTAAGTATTGATTTAGGCGAGTGTGGGTGCTACATTGGTGTGAGTGTTATCACATCACATGGTTGTATTCCCCGTAGTGACAGACCGTCGTTCAGTGACGTTTCCCACTACAGGGGGAGTCGAGAACCTAAACTCCAGTATTTGACTTTTTTATCGTGAATGAGATGATGATGATGAAGGTTTTCGTTGTTGTTGTTTTTTTTATATTGTGAGATAGACTTTTTTTAATGTGCTGACTTGACCTTCTTTTGGGTTAAAAAAAAAAAGACGTTTTATGCGATTTTTACATGATTCTGATCGCGTTTTTTGAGATGGTTTATAGCTAGTATATGGTATATCTGTGTGAGAAGAGATGGTGCATCGTGACTGAAGTGTGCATGTCAAAGAGAATGATAAAAACAAGTGTGAAGTGTGACTCTGATAGAAAGTTAAGTACTGATGCCATATAGCCTGTATGATATAAGATTTTTTTTTTTTACTCCGCATCAAATGATTTTTCCCTCCCTCCTGCATCATTTATTTCCTGTCGTGTATGTCTTTTCTAAGAAGATTTTTTTTCATGATAGATTATTTATGGTATCTAAGATTTACCATTGACGGTAATACTGACTTTTTTCCAACCATTTTTGCTGGTTTTAGAAAAGTCTCTGAATATGCTTTGAAAGCTCGTGTTTACCTCAGCACGAATTTCTCGATCGACAATGTTCACGAAACGACGAAAGTGAGACGGAGAATTATGCAGGATTTGGAGAGAGAAAATGTATGTGTATATAAAATAGAATTCTGATTATTTATTTATAAGTTGACAATGTGCATGGCTAAAATTATATGTAAAGACGCTGTCCATTATACAGAGCGAAAGAATGTTAAGAGATTTTTAAGGGTTTAAAAAATGCATTTATTTGCAATATTTTTATCTGAGAAATTTTGCAGCTGCCGTGCACTGCTCAAAGATGTGATCAATGTATATGTCTGACTTTGTTATATTGTTACAACAATTTACTAACTATACTATATTTTATTTTCATATGCTTATTCGGCACTTTGTCTGTAAAGCTTTCTCCTAACAATAAATTTGAATATTTTGATCTTTATTATTATTTCCCCGGATATAGGCAGCGATTTCATCTTGCTTGATATTGCAGGTGAGTGAAAGTGAGAAAATTGATTTAGTCGAAAAGGACGTAAGAGATTATTTTAGTCCTAACTCAGATTTTGACGAAGATTCATTTAGAAAGGTAAACGTGTGTGTGTGTGTGTGTGTGTGTGTGTGTGTGTGTGTGTGTGTGTGTGTGTGTGCGCGTGTGCGTGTGCGTGTGTGTGCGTGCGTGCTTGTACATGTGCATGTGTATATATGCAAGATCAATTTTCCCAATAGGCAGCATAAGAACAGATACGACTATAATCAGTGAAAAATAAACTTAAAATTTTAATCCTGAAGCAAAAATACAATTATCGCATTCAAATTTTGGTAATGTGATTCTGGAAAAAGCGATAAAACACCCATTTTCACATCGCATAGAATTGTTACATCAAAGAACTACAAGCGTTTTCACATACTTCAAAAGTTATTTTTATTTACATTTAGCCACGGTGAAAA
>NC_061829.1:40903263-40905763 GCF_019202785.1 Penaeus chinensis
AAAACAGAAACAAATCAACAGCAACAACAACAAAAAACTACAACAAAAACAGAAACAAATCAACAGCAACAACAAAACACAACAAAAACAAAACAAATCAACAGCAACAACAACAAAACACAACAAAAACAAAACAAATCAACAGCAACAACAACAAAAACAAAACAAATCAACAGTAGCAACAACAAAAACAGAAACAAATCAACAGCAACAAAAAAACAACAACAAAACATAACAAAAACAGAAACAAATCAACAGCAACAACAACAAAAACAAAACAAATCAACAGCAACAACAACAAAAACAGAAACAAATCAACAGCAACAACAATAAAACACAACAAACACAAAACAAATCAACAACAACAAAAACAGAAACAAATCAACAGTAACAAAAACAACAACAAAAACAAATCAACAGCAACAACAACAAAAACAGAAACAAATCAACAGCAACACAAAACAAAAACAAAAACAAATCACAACAAAAACAGAAACAAATCAACATCAACAACAAAAACAGAAACAAATCAACAGCAACAACAACAAAAACAGAAACAAATCAACAGCAACAAAAAACAACAAAAAACAAATCAACAGCAACAACAACAAAACAGAAACAAATCAACAGCAACAACAACAAAACACAACAAAAACAAAACAAATCAACATAAACAACAACAAAAACAAAACAAATCAACAGCAGCAACAACAAAACAGAAACAAATCAACAGCAACAAAACAACAACAAAACGCAACAAAATCAGAAACAAATCAACAGCAACAACAACAAAAACAAAACAAATCAACAGCAACAACAACAGAAACAGCAACAACAACAGAAACTAATCAACAGCAACGAAAACAGAAACAAATCAACAGCAACAACAACCAATACAATAAAAACAAAACAAATCAACGGCAACAACAACAAAAACAAAACAAATCAGCAACAACAACAACAACAAAAACAAAAACTATCAACAGCAACAACAATAAAACACAACAAAAACAAAACAAATCAACACCACCAACAACAAAACACAACAAAAACAAAACAAATCAACAACAGCAACAACAACAAAAACAGAAACAACAGCAACAACAACAAAAACAGAAACAAATCGACAGCAACAACAACAAAAACAGAAACAAATCAACAGCAACAACAACAAAAACAGAAAAAAATCAACAACAACAACAACAAAAACAAAAACAAATCAACAGCAACAACAAAAACAAAAACAAATCAACAGCAACAACAAAAACATAAACAAATCAACAGTAATAACAAAAACATAAACATATCAACAGCAACAACAACAAAAACAGAAACAAATCAACAGTAATAACGACAACAACAAAAACATAAACATATCAACAGCAACAACAACAAAAACAGGAACAAATCAACAGTAATAACAACAACAAAAAACAAAAACAAAACAAATCACCAGCAACAGCAAAAATAACAACAAAACAAAAGAAAAGAAAAATCCACTCCCGCACCAAAACCGAATCGCCCCGCGCGCGCCCGAGCCCGAGTCAACCGACTTCATTAGAAGATCTGGGAGTCACGCATGGCAACTCACGGCGACTCATGGCGACTCATGGCAAGCTAGCGTGGCGTGACTGTGCCGAGGAAGGTTCATTGATCTGCAGACGCCGTGTTAACTACATCCGCCCTTCTCTCTCTGTCTTTTTATTCTCCTCGGCTTCTCTCTCTTTCTTCGTCTTTTTGTATCGCATTTATTCATTTTCCTTGTTTTTTTTTTTGTTTTTTTTCTCTTCCTCTCTTCTTCTTTTATTTTTTTCTTTGTCTTTGCGTATTGAATTTTTTTTTCTTTCTTTTATCATTTCTTAGCTTCGCTTCGCTTTTCATCTCTTCGCTTCGCTATGTTTCCCTCATTTTCTCTTCTCTTCTCTTTTTTTTTCCTCTCTCTCCTTTCTCTCTCCTTTCTCTCTCTCTCTCTCTCTCTCTCTCTCCTGCTCTCTCTCTCTCTCTCTTGTTCTCTCTCTCTCGCTCTCTCTCTCTCTCTCTCTCTCTCTCTCTCTCTCTCTCTCTCTCTCTCTCTCTCTCTCTCTCTCTCTCTCTCTCTCTCATGACGTCTGGGTCGATAGAAGAGTCTGTTATCGGAAACTCTTTCTTTTCTCTTTCTAATTCTTCCGCCTCTATTCTTCTTCTTTTTCTTTGGTTCCGATCATCGCAAGGTCACGGTGTCACGGAAGCCTGCAATTCCTTTCTTATTCCTATTTTTACTTTGAGATTAAAGATCTTAATCATGTCAAAGGTGAAACAAAAGAAAGAATCGTTTTAGAAAAAAATATACTGTATGTGTGTGTGTGTGTGAGAAAGAGAGAGAGATATAGATAGATAGATAGAGAGAGAGAGAGAGAGAGAGAGAGAGAGAGAGAAAGAGAGAGAGAGAGAGGGGGGGAGGGAGAAAGACAGAGACAGAGACAGATAAACAGATAGATAACTAGACAGACAGACAGACAGA
>NC_061829.1:40920763-40923263 GCF_019202785.1 Penaeus chinensis
TAGCTCTAGCCATATAGCTGTCATAGGAACCAAGTGACAGATGCTCTAGTGCTCTGAAGACAAAGACAAATTGATTTTTATTTTGCATTATCTTGTTGCCTGAAGGTTTATATTTTAAGGCCCCTTCTCTTCAAATGGTATGTAGATTTTTTTGTGTTAATTCTCTATAGTATATTCCCTTTTCCTGTATTTTCCACTTCTAATTTCATACTAATTAGCATAAAGCAGACTGTTAATGGTGTGTTATAGCAAACCCATATGTTAAAAAATGTAGTAACAGAATGACTCAAGATTTTGAGTTACTGGAGTGAACTACATTGTTGCAGTCTCTTTCTTTAGAGTAAATGCATCCATTCGCTAAATTCAGATTTGTTCCTGCAATTTTGAAACGCATTTATCAAGATACCTAACTTCTGTTAAAACATCTTTGGGCATGTTGCTTTGGCAGCTTTCCTCTCCGATGCCGCCAATAAAAGAAAAGATAAAGGTGTTATGATCCTCCATTCGGATGTTATGATTGCACATACTTTATTTTTGTTCTAGGGATAATTTGATGTTCTATTGCCGAAAGCTTGTTACTTTTAGAATTGAAAAGGAGTTTAAGCGTGTTTTATGAAAATGCATTTGTCATTCCTTACTTGAGGTAACAAAAGGGGAGATAGGAAAGAGGGCAAGAGAATTATGGATATTGATTATTGCTAGTTCATTGAAATTCAAGTTAGTCATGATTTTGTGAAACGGATAATCATCACATGAAGATTCTACACTGGTTTACCTCTCGTGTTGCAATAATGAAAAAGAATTGCCACACTGTAAGGAATTATAGCAGGGAAAAGGAGAAATAGAAACCAAAAGAGAGACAGAGTCAAGCTGGCCGACACCTGGATGTCATTTGAATAGTTGTCATATAAGTTTTATAATCTGTCATTGTAGTTTTTGGGGTAGAAGGAAAAATAAATTGAAGCTACTTATCTTCAGACTGTAGATTGGATTAAATGAAGTTAGCTGGCTAAAATTTCAAGTGGAACTTTGGAAGTATTTCTTACTTTTAACAATCTGATTTATTTGGTCCCTTTTTTTGTTCATAAATACAAAAAAATTTAAGAGTAATGGTGATTTGTCCTTTTTTGATGAAGAGTCATAAGACAAATACTAAATGCAGTGAGAAATAGACATTGTTAAAAGTAATACTTTCATTTTTTTTTCCAGTATCTGTTTTAAAGCTGTACTACTAGCTTCTTGTCTGGAAAATTCCATCCTGTTAATTTTGTCTTGATTAACAAGGATTAACAGTATGACAATAAGACTGTCCTGTGTTTTATTTTATGGCACACCTTATTTTTACTCTGGTACTTTGCCTCTGATTTGCTTTGTTTGTTTAAAGTATTGCATATTTTAGGTCTTAGTGCTTAACAGTTTTCTCTTTAACTGTACTAATGAGTCGAACTTGTGCCCATTCTTAGCGTATCTGAGAGATTCGTACCTTATGTGCAGAGATTGAGAGGCTGGACAGTTTTTAATTTGATTTTCTAGTCCTTAAACTTTGATGTTTGTTAAGAGTTTTGACATTAAGTGTTTGAGATTACAAGATTTAGTTCATGATTTTGTTATCCCTTGATTTTCACTCTCCTCGTCCATTTTGACATAGCAAGAAATGCACTCATGAATCTTTCCGATACGATACAACACAAGGCGAGACTCGAGTGATGTTGTCATGATTATGGCGATGTTACAGGATGTCTATGGGCAGTCCTTGGATGACGGCTATGAATACTCTCAGGCTGTTTATGACGAAGATGACGAACAGCCAGTCGCCCGACGCACCAGCTACTCGCAGTACCAGCAGAGCGACCCAGAGCGGAGGATCTCACAGATGTCACACTACTCCAACCAGGACACCTCGCCACAGGTATTTGCAGGCCAGGCTACCTCTATTGCCTTAGACTAGAGAGGAATGAGAGACAAGAAATAGAAATTTCTGCCGATGTTTAGGGAGATGTTTGAACAGTCCTTTTTTGCCAATTGGAGTTCATCAGCACACCCACAAGAGTGTGAAGACGCACACGACTTGGATTCTCGAGACAGAAAACTTTAGCGCTCGTCAAGGAGAAAAGTTTGATGCCAGCAGCAGGGTCTCACTTCTCACTTTCTTTTTGGTGTTGAAGCATGAGCAAAACTGTGACTGTGCTTTCAGCCTGCTTCATTTCTCCTTGTTGTAATGACTTAGGATTAGGATGGATGTTTATACATGATCTTTTGGGTTCTTTACTCATATTCATATATATACACACACACATGTAAACACATATGTGAGCATTTACAAAAAGAAAAAAAAAAGAACATTCACATGAGCATATGTATGTGGATACATACAGTGCCTATATGTAGATACATATGCATATATATGCATATATGCATATATATACACCCATATTGTCATACATATGTGTGTACATGAATGTCAGTGGATACATAGACCCTTACAATCATACAGGCACCA
>NC_061829.1:40930763-40950763 GCF_019202785.1 Penaeus chinensis
CCTCCTCCTCCTCCTCCTCCTCCTCCTCCTCCTCCTCCTCCTCCTCCTCCTTCTCCTCCATATTCTCCTCCATATTCTCCTCCATATTCTCTTCTCCTCCATCTCCTCCTCCATCTCCTCCTCCATCTCCTCCTCCTCCTTCTTCTCCTCCTCCTTCTTCTCCTCCTCCTCCTCCTCCTCCTCCTCCTCCTCCTCCTCCTCCTCCTCCTCCTCCTCCTCCTCCTCCTCCTCCTCCTCCTCCTCCTCCTCTTCCCCCTCATCTTCCCCCTCCTCCTCTTCCTCCTCCTCTTCCTCCTCCTCCTCCTCCTCCTCCTACTCCTCCTCCTCCTCCTCCTCCTCCTCCTCCTCCTCCTCCTCCTCCTCCTCCTCCTCCTCCATATTCTCCTCCTCCTCCTCCTCCTCCTCCTCCTTCTCCTCCTCCTCCTCCTCCTCCTCCTCCTCCATATTCTCCTCCTCCATATTCTCCTCCTCCATATTCTCCTCCTCCTCTCCTCCTCCTCCTCCTCCTCCTCCTCCTCCTCCTCCTCCTCCTCCTCCTCCTCCTCCTCCTCCTCCTCCTCCTCCTCCTCCTCCTCCTCCTCCTCCTCCTCCTCCTCCTCCTCCTCCTCCTCCTCCTCCTCCTCCTCCTCCTCCTCTCCTCCTCCTCTCCTCCTCCTTCTCCTCCTCCTCCTCCTCCTCCTCTCCTCCTCCTCCTCCTCCTCCTCCTCCTCCTCCTCCTCCTCCTCCTCCTCCTCCTCCTCCTCCTCCTCCTCCTCCTCCTCCTCCTCCTCCTCCTCCTCCTCCTCCTCCTCCTCCTCCTCCTCCTCCTCCTCCTCCTCCTCCTCCTCCTCCTCCTCCTCCTCCTCCTCCTCCTCCTCCTCCTCCTCCTCCTCCTCCTTCTCCTCCTCCTCCTCCTCCTCCTTCTCCTCCTCCTCCTCCTCCTCCTCCTCCTCCTCCTCCTCCTCCTCCTCCTCCTCCTCCTCCTCCTCCTCCTCCTCCTCCTCCTCCTCCTCCTCCTCCTCCTCCTCCTCCTCCTCCTCCTCCTCCTCCTTCCTCCTTCCTCCTCCTCCTTCCTCCTCCTCCTCCTCCTCCTCCTCCTCTCCTCCTCCTCCTCCTCCTCCTCCTCCTCCTCCTCCTCCTTCCTCCTCCTCCTTCCTCTCCTCCTCCTCCTCCTCCTCCTCCTCCTCCTCCTCCTCCTCCTCTCCTCTTCCTCCTCCTCTTCCTCCTCCTCCTCCTCCTCCTCCTCCTCCTCCTCCTCCTCCTCCTCCTCCTCCTCCTCCTCCTCCTCCTCCTCCTCCTCCTCCTCCTCCTCCTCCTCCTCCTCCTCCTCCTCCTCCTCCTCCTCCTCCTCCTCCTCCTCCTTCTCCTCCTCCTTCTCCTCCTCCTTCTCCTCTCCTTCTCCTCCTCCTCCTCCTCCTCCTCCTCCTCCTCCTCCTCCTCCTCCTCCTCCTCCTCCTCCTCCTCCTCCTCCTCCTCCTCCTCCTCTCTCCTCCTCCATATTCTCCTCCTCCTTCTCCTCCTCCTTCTCCTCCTCCTCCTCCTCCTCCTCCTCCTCCTCCTCCTCCTCCTCCTCCTCCTCCTCCTCCTCCTCCTCCTCCTCCTCCTCCTCCTCCTCCTCCTCCTCCTTCTTGTCGTCCTCCTTACAAAAAAGTAAAAAATAGGAAAAATGGCAACAGTATTCTTCAGGTTTCATATACTGAAAGAAGATAGAATGAATATGATGGGGCATTGTAGATGGGGCTGATACTTGTAATTGTACCCATTGTCCTCACTATCGTCATCGCCATCGCCATCGCCATCGCCATCGCCATCGCCAGCGCCAGCGCCATCGCCAGCGCCATCGTCATCATCATGGCCGTCGTCATTGTCGTCGTCATCTCACCATAATCATCATCACCATCACTATTGCCATCATTGGTGTTTATTCATTATTAATAATTTAATCAAGGAATAGATCTATCCAAGCCACACAAAACTTTGTAAATTGATAGCAGGGGAGCTTGTCAAACAAAAACAAGACCAGTGGTTCTCTTGGCCCCTTGAAGTGGCGTCTGATAGAACTCCCCTGTTACCAAGGAGCCAGACCTCAGTTTAAGTTATTTAGCCACTGATCTTTGCCAGGTCTTTTGTTTTAACAGGATATTGGGAATTGGCTCAGCAACTTGTAGTAGAGAAGTTTTGTAATGGTATTGTATCATATGGTTTACTTAATGAAAAGCTATTCAGAGACTTGGTTTCAGTACAGTAGTTACTGCTAGTGTTTAACAATACTTTGTGATTGCATAAAAGGAATTCTTTTGATTATTATGTTGTTAACATATCTGAGCAAGAAAGCAATCCAATCTTCAGTATAAGCATATTAAGTTAGAGGAGGTTATACATTTTGAAAATACAAAATGACTTTGAATGTTATTTGTTAGCTCCTGCACATCATGTATAACTTTCTTTTAGGGTTAGAAGTTAACTTTTAAAATCATGTCTAAAGCTATACCATATAGATCCTATTTTTTATTCTCAATGTATATGACGTATCATCTGGTTACATAGTACTACTGTTTGTGTGCATAAACATACCATTTAATAGTTTGGTATAATGGATAGAGTCTTGTGGTATAATACTATCATTTGTGTGCATAAATATACCATTTGATAGTTTCAGGCAGGCAGTGACCAGCTTGGGCCCTTAAGGTCTCCCCTTGCAATCCATGTAAGACTACTTTATCTTTCGCTGCTTCCCGTAAATATCTGTGGTTCCTAACTTATTCCCTTCTGTGTTTTCCTTAGTGTTGCGTGTGTGACATTGTATTTTGTGGAGGTTATATATTTATATGTATATGTATAGGTGGATGGATATGTATATACTATGTCCATACAGTCCCACCACCGTTTCATGTTGTTCTCCTGTTTTCCTTGGGTGATGTTGGAGTGACTTTGTATAAAGTGTTATTAGTGTATTTCTTATGCTAATGCGAATTTGCTTCCCTTATATGTGTTACTGTAGTTGAAGAGTGTGTTTGAACTGATACTGATTTCTGGAGTATATATATAAGTATAATTTTCCTTTTGATTGTTAATGATTTCCTTGGACTTTGATGATTGCAGAGATTATGTATAATATTTTAAAATTTGTGTTCCAGAGCCCATCACGGCGTAGCAGCCAGATTGTCACAGAAGCCGATTCGTCTGACTCACGAGGGTATATACGCTCACCTGAATCACGCACTCACAATGCTGACTATGAGTACGACTCACGCAATGCTAACTATCTGAGCCGGGAAGACACGGCGCCCAGGTATACCAACGGCACTAACAACTCCCCCCTCACTCCCGATAATAATGACAGCAATGCCACTAACAACAACCCAGTCTGTCCCCTTCAGTGAGTACACAAAGTAAGGTGCATGCAAAAGTGGCTCAAGATTCACACACCCCCTCCAAAAAAAACAAAAAGAGAAAAACGAAAGAGAAAAAAAAATTCTGAGCATGATCTCTTCAGTGGCTGCATGACTCCAGCATGTTATATTGGACATGATCGTATGTGTTGTGGAATCGTCACTTTTGGTGGAAGTTACTTGGTGTTCAAGTTTGTACTTTCCTCGTCCTAGATTCCAGTGATTGCATTTGAGACAAGGGCTCTGGCCGATAATTCTAGGATTAGGGAAGACTCAGGGCATCGTCCATCTTGAGTGGATGTTCTTTTACACTTACATCCATTGATATCTGTTGCCTGTAAAACATATTACTTTTATTTGTCCTTTGTGCAATTTCTCTTCTAGAAATTTGGTAATAACTTGCTTACTTTGTGTGTTTATTTCTTGAGATTAATAGTACTGATTATGGAATATCTACGCATATAACTCCCAAGTTAAGAATTGCATTCTGTGCTAGCTAATGGTATTTTCCTGTGTAGTTTGGAACAAAATGCGCTTAATTAACGTAGCATAAAACAGACATACTTTTGTTGATTTCAATACCTGATCAGTAGACTTTCTTGGTCAATCAAAGGAACCATTTTGTTCAAAGTTCCGTGTTAGTTGAAGACTGGAAAGAATGATTGGGTTGCTACAAAATATCCCTGTATATTTTATGGAATATTAGATTAATTTTTTTTTCATGTATTTGGATGCAGTTGTATGGGACAAATATTTTGTCTTTGAATTGTTTTTGAGGAACGGTCTGTTGCCAGAAATTTCATGATATTTTCTGTTTTAAGTCTTGATTTGATCCTCAGCATGCAGAGTATGAGTTTTGTGTTTGTCTTGCCCCAGTTTATGTTATTTGTATTCCATTCTTCCTAAAGGTATCAAAATCTAAAGTAAATTTCATGCACTTGATTCAGTTTTAGATATCAACAATGCTGATTTCAGTTTTCTAATGTGTATCAGAAAACAAAAGCTAATATTCTAATCAGCATTTCTCTATTTTTTCTTCTGAACTTCTTCATTGTTTTTTTTAGCGAGTTTGTACTTATGCAATTAACAGTGTTTTTAACCATCTGTGTCATGCTTTCCTCCCTTGTCAGCCGTCGTCCAGGGTCAGGAACAGTACCGCGATCAGAGATGGGTAAGAAAACCACTTTTCTCTTTTATCTGCTGATCGTTCTGTAGTTTAATATTCGAAGCATTTTGCTAAAGACTGAAATAGAATCGGGTGGGATGCTGGAATTATTCTTGTGTATAAGAAAAAGGTATGAATGACAATGAATCTCCCCTCAGTGCAGATGTATCTTGTGCCTTTTGATTATGTCATCATTAGAATATCTTATGATTAAGATTTAATAAAAAATGCATCAAGTGTTTCTTTTGTGCAGTAAAGATGTTCATTCTTACTCATGCTTCTTCTTCTTCTTTTTTTTCTCTTTTTTTTTTACATTTATCACAACAAACTCTGTTCATACTTCATATGTGTTTTAAGTTTGGACATGATGGACTGAATGAAAAGATATTTTTCACTTATAGGAAATGAGCCTTGTTAAAAAAAATAAAATCCTCACAGACACATACCCAAACTTATTAATTTCATCATTATCATTGCTCATTTACTCACATGTATACAGAGTGAAGCTGAAGAGAGAGAACGAGGATACAGTCGTGGGGACGGGTATGGATACGCTTCCCCACCCAGTGAGGTGCGCCAGTCTCCCGTTGGCTATGAGCAGAGGATTTCCCAAGACCCACGATATGAACCCAGAACTCAGAGCAGGGTGAGAGTGTGTTCTCTGTTGTAGCTTAGTGAAAGGGACTTTGAGGTCTTCTTATGATCTGAATGAGGGATTTACACTTATCTGTGGTGAAATGTGTTAAAGGAGTTAGTTGCAAAGATGTTTCCCATGAAAATCTGTATAGTATGTTCAGTCATGTATCATCTCACAAGTCATGAAGGTTGAAGAGGGAAAAATGATTGCTGAGAAAGAAATAGGCCAAGTTAGAAAATACAACCACTAATTTCAACTGCCACCTTCCAGCAAAGTGAGAATGGCGTGGTGCAGCAGCACTACGACAACACATACCGCCGAGTGGAACAGCAGGTGGAAACAGCTTCGCGGTCATCAGCTGTGGAGCGCCCCTCACCTACTAAGCCTTACCCAGCAAGGCCAAAAACAAGGGTGAGCACTTGTTGAAAAGCTAACGAATTTCATTACAGAGGGGAGAGTGAAATTTAAGAATGCTTACATCTCAAGCTTTCTGTGGATTTTATATATATTATTTATGAAGTCGGTAGAAAATTGTCTTTACTATAAAAGTTGTGTTTGTGTTTTGTAGTTTATGTATAAAAATAAAAGAATAAATAATTGTATATATTTAGTTATTTGGAGTTCATGAGAAAAGTTGCAAATAATTTGGAAAAGATATTTCAGAATTTTATTATTACCTTTAATCTTTTTTAAGGGGGTGATTTTCTTTCATGATTTATAATGTCCAAGTTGACTGATAGAAAAAAATTTGTCATTCACATTTTTCCCTTTTTACTCTTACTCTCTTCTAGTGGACCTTTTGTATAGTATTATTTCTCATATTAGATAAGTCCCTTCTCTTTCAGAATGCCAATGTCTTGTCTGCTGTGCTCTGCTTGATCAAAGAGCTGGACTACTCAAGCCTGGAGGTTGTGGAAATGGCTGTGCGCTGCAGGATGGAGGAACTCGATGACTGAGAGTACTCGGACGGGAAGTAACAAATGGACCCTTGATTCACATGTTACAAAACAGACGGAGTTGTTGCTATTGTTACCGAATCTCATGTGTGTTTCGGGAAAGGCGAGAGGAAGTGAAGGAATCGTATGGGTTTCTTTTTTTTATTTGAATTGGATTTTTTTTTTTTTTTTTTTCCACTGGTTAAAGAAAGGAAGTAAAAAAGGGTGTGAGAAGGTTGTACAGAAATATAGTCATTGGAATATTTTTTTTTCTTAGAAATGAGACAGCGATTGTCTGCCTTTTGTTTTTCTGTAATATCTTTTTAATTTTTTTTTATAGTAAGAAAAAAAAAAAAAAAAGGTTGCAACTAAGAGTGCATTAAAGAATACTTAATATTCTCAGTTCTATCTTTGTGCAGAAAGCAACGTAATTCCTCTGAGATTGCATTAATAGGCATGAAAGATGAGTTACATTTAGTTCAAAGGATACATATAACCTTTAAGGAGACTGAGGGTCTTTGTATATAGAAGAGAAAAAAAAACAAAAAAACTTTCTTCCCCACCCGCTCCTTTTCATATTTTTACATTTTTTTTATTATTATAACTATTTTTTTTTCTTCGTCTCACAATTAACAAAAACTGATATACTCAAACCTTCACGTCGAGGGTCTTAGATTGACTGAGAACTAATCTTTAAGTTTTAAGATTCTCATTATGATAGTTTGATTTTTTGTCCATGTCCTTTTTTATCACTGTGTGTGCGTTCTTTTTTAAGCATGTTTGTTTTATCATTGTTTGTCATTGATGTTTTTATTTTTATTTTTTTATTATGTTAATATTGATATTATTATTATTATTATTATTATTATTATTATTATTATTATTATTATTATTATTATTATTATTATTATTATTATTATTATTACTATTATTACTATTACTATTATTATTATTATTATCATTATTACCATTACTATTATTATCATTATTTTTATAATGATAATTATTGTCATTATCATTATCAAATTGTAGCTAATTCCTTTTACCTGAAGGAGACCTTATTCTATATGATTCTCTCAAAGCTTTAAGAATGTTGTTTGATAATCAGTACCTTATCAATTGTGTTAATTCTTCTTTGGCCAGTTTTGTGATATTTCGATGATGAGGCCTTGCGAGGAATCTGCGTGTGGTGTGTTCTTTAGCGCGGGGCGACTTGTGTGCGTTTATTTATTATCTCCGTAGTATTGTTATTGTTTTTATTATTGTTATTATTATTATTATTATTATTATTATTATTATTATTATTATTATTATTATTATTATTATTATTATTATTATTATTATTATTATTATTATTATCATTATCATTATTATTGTTGTTATTTTTATTATTATTATTATTATTATTATTATTATTATTATTATTATTATTATTATCATTATTATTATTATTATTTATGGATTTTTTTCTGAGATGTGATTTTTATTTAATTTTTTATTATTATTGTTTTGTTAAAGAAGTTTTCTGCATGGAATATGTAAGTTAGGTTATATTTTATTTTACTTCCAGTGTTTGTGCTATAACGTTATTTATTTATCTATTTTTTGGATGACATGGGTATTTTTTATGCATGTTTATATAGCAGAGGTATTCTGCTGGTCTTACTTTTAATGTAGCCTTAATAATTTTGGCAGATAATGGCAAATGGACGGATTGAGGGTATATAATACATTTTTTATTATTATGATCATTTTATTTTTATTTGTTATTTGATTTTTTTTCAATGACATAAGTATTAGAGCTGTTTTTTTTTTTTCTTTGTTTTTTTTTAAATTCCTTTATGGAGGTGTGATTGTAGAAGATATCAATACTTTTGTACTTTTAGTGTAAGTCTACTAATTCACTAAATTGATAAAACAATGGCCGTCTCTAGTAAGATCCTTTCAGCACTCCTGAAAATACACTTGAGGAGAAACTGTGTTAGGTCAGTGCATTTCCCTTATATTTGAATACTGTTTCTTACTGCCAAAATATTTTAAGAATATTTTTCTTTCGGTTTTCCAGTTAGTACAATCTTGGTACAGTGGTTGAAGATTTGGCGTATTGTCTAGCCTGCATGTGAAGCTAATAGGTCCTCTATTTGCAGTTACAACGCAATGCTTTTTAGTCTTAAGGATTTGCAGGGACTGACTGTATCTTACATGTCTCTGTCTACTTATTCCTGTCCCTTGGCACTAGTTTGAAGCGGAGGGTGTTAAACATGAAGGAAGTTGTGTGTCCATAGTCCCTTATAGCAGTAGGGGGAACAGATCTTTTCTCCCAAGAACATATCTGAGCACGGTTAGCATTTAGCAAATACAGCACAATTTTCCATTGGCTTTTATCCGAGACTAGATCTGCGACTGGATTTTACACTGGTTTACTGTGTTGTAGAAAACTGTATGATGTAGATTTCAGATTCCTCAGGCCTGTCACTCCTTTTTCAAAACACTTTCTGCCATAGGGGAGTCTTGTGTGCTTCAGACTCCTACTTTGATATGGAGCTTTATGCGACTGTTTAGCCTGTTGTGTGTTTATTGGTTGTATTCCAAGTTTGTGAGGTTTTGAGAGGTTGGTTTAAAGACAACTAAAGTGTCACAAAGCTTTGTCTATGGTAAACAAAAAGTGTAGAGCATTGTGTTGGTAGTTTCATATAAGGAGTAAATTTAATTTTCCCCTATTTTAAATTTTTATTAGAATGTAATACTGAAAAGAAAAGGTGTTAGTCATGTTCTTGGAGACCTGACATTGGACTAACAAATACTAGATTCCCTGTGATGAATTTATGATTTTCAGGGAGATTTTGTTCAAAATTAGGTCTCTTTAACCCAATGGCGCCGGGTATAGCAAATTAAAAAAAACTCTACGCTCTGGCGACTCCGAGCGCGTGATATCGGTCCATCAAGCCGAATCATTGCCTCGGGGTGTTTTGGCGCGGCGCCGCTGCGGACAGCCGCACGCCGCACATCGTGCGTATTATTATGACGGCGATAGCCGTGACCCGTCGCCATTGGGTTAAGAAGTGACTGTCCTTCTAGGTGTCAGCATTGTGTCAGAGTCTCATGCAGTTATGAAAGATATGACTCCACTTTACCTTACTTTTTTGTGTACAGTCCAGCCAGTAGCCAGTAAGTTTCAGATGACAAACTCGCCTGTAGTTTGTGAAGTGTTACAATGCATTGTACATAGTGAAGTTTCCTCTATTTTCTGATGTGGAGATCTCCCCGTATGACAGTTGTTCAGAGTGGTACCTAGTGTCTCATTGATGTGGATAAGCTATTGTTGTATCAGGACTTTTTCTTTATTTAATCTGTGGGACTTAGCTTCATATTTCAGGCGAATTTTCATCCGAGAAACTTGAAAAGAAAATGAAGAATCTTTGCTATCAGTTTTCAATGATGGCATGTACTACTCTGTTCTTATGCCAATTTGAGATTTCCATATTATTCCAAATAGAGAAAATGGTAGTATTTAAGAAGATTTTTTTTGTCTCTTTTTTTTTTTATCCATTTATACTGATGTCTGTAATGATATTTTATCTTACTGGTACTTGGAAATAACTACTATGATTTTTGGTTGGTTTATTACTAGATATATATTTTTTTTTCCTGGAAAGCAGATTAGCCAGATGGTACTCTCCTTTGTATGAAATCGTGAGAGGCAACTCCTTTAGGATTCTTTTGCCTGACAAAAGGTCATAGCATATATCCCTTCTCTCCCACACAGTTACCTCGTGTTCTAACAGACTGATACCTTGTATCAAGGTATTGCTCTAAGGCTATCCTTTTATTTATAATTGCTGCAGTTATGGTTATTGACTGCAAAGCAATGGAATCATTTTACAGGGAGTGCAATTCATTTTTTGACTATGGTGAATTTGACTTCGAGAATCAGCTTTGTGCACGTTGAAGAGAAATTGTTTGTAGTGACTAACCATGGACTGTAGCCTCATCTTCCATCCATCTTGTAACTGTAAGCTAGAAGCTAGATACTGGTGTCGCTGTGTTGGATTTCTTATTCAGATCTGTCTTAAATTATCTAAAATTAGTTTGTGATATAGGTGTATTGTATACCAAACTGTCATAGGAGTTATGCAGATGAAATTCTGTGTATCTCAAAATAAGGTCACACTGTGCAGTATTACTCCCCTGTCTTAGTCTAAAATATTTTGTTAGCTTTAGGTGCATACCGTGCATGCAGCGTGCAAAACACAGATTGTGGATGGTATTTTGTGGTGATAAATTCCCAGTGATATGGTCATGTGGGGTCATGAGTGCAATGTACTTAGGGACTTTTGTGTGTGGCGTGTTTAGAGGTACAATCTTGGGGGGATAGAAAGTTAGTGAAATAAGAATTCTTTTATGCTATGCACTTGTCCTTTGGCCTGTGCATACATTTTGGTTCCTGAATCTGTGATGCCTTTGTAAAAATATTTACTTATATGTTCTACCAGACTGGTATGAATATGAGTAGACATTGGTTTAAGTCCTGAATTTATATTGGGAAGTGAAAGTGTTACATTGCAGAGAAATACCAAAGCTTTATTGTTGTTCATTGAAAATAAGAAATCAAAGTAGTGGGTAACAGCAAGGCACACAATTCTGCTGCTAGTAATCTATTCGTCTCATGCTTAAATAGTTTGGCTGTCTTAGTTTACAGTTACGGTTGACTCCAACCTTTTGAGTTTTCGTTTACAAAAAGCTCTAGCAGGGAAGTCTATACTCCTAATCCAGGAATGTGAAAAGGGAAGTGATCTGAGATGTAAAAATGTATGTCTTTAGAATATCTAGGGTAGTATTGGTAGGTAGGATCACTGGGTTTTGTCACAATAGTAAATGACTTATTTTTAATAGGAATTATGAACTGGTTTTGGTAGGTGTAATAACTTGGGACTTTTTGTTGCCTTCGGAAGATCAAGGTAACATCCAGTTTGAATATATTGCTCACCTGTGTTCCTTTTTTCCAAGAAGTTGTGTTCAGGTAAAAGTTTTTTTTTTTTCCCACTGTATCTAATTACTCTTCATAGAGCATACATGGTATTTGTTTTTATTTTTTATACACACTGCCATGAAGAAGGGTTTTGAAATTTGTGAATACTTCCCAACAGAATCAGGTCACACAAAAGAAGTGTTTAAAACTGTCATGCAGCTGTATGTCTGTGACAAATGATCATGGAAGTTGTTGTTCCAAGGATGGTTATAATGGAAGGGGTTAAAAGATGAAAGAAATGGAAAGAAGGTGTGTGTGCCTGCATGCATGTGTGTATTTGTAGGTATGAGATTATGGTATGGGTTCAAGCATGCATTTGTGAGGGTTTGGGAATGTGTGCGAGTAAGTTTTTTCATTGAATGAGGCTGACATATTTAAGCATCTAAACGGCAAAGAAAAAAAAGGGGGAGAAGTATTCATTCAATTAATGCACCTGTTATTTCTGCATTGCATAATTCACCTTCTGTTCTAACAAAGATTGGTGAACCTTTTTTTGTGGTTGTGCAATTTGTTCTTTTGCTGTGAACTATTTGAATGTTTTTTTTTATTAGCATTAGTGCCACTTTTCCTGTTTTACTTAAGGATAGTGTTAACTCAGTCTGACGTACCTGTTTTCTTTTCTTTTACTTTTTTCATATAGCAGAATGAAATTGCTGATATATCTTTGATTTGTTCAGGTTGCAGTATATAATGGTTGTTCAAATCAGCACATCAACTTAGGAATTTTCTGTGAAGAAGTACCATAATATTGTACAAACGGAATTCACTCAAGATGATAAGCCAGATATGAATGCTTTTGTTCTCTGGCCTGCAGCAGGCAAGTTGAAAAGGGTGTTTTGCATTTTTAATTGTATTTCATTTATTTATTGATTTTTTTTTTTCTATTATGTCTCAGGCTTTATTTTAGTTTTATTCATTTACTATTTTTTATTATAATCATTGCTTTAATAATGACTTCGCTTTAACATACTGTAACATACAAAAAAGTGGATAATGCAAGTAATCTGCATTTTTCCTATTATCGTTAGTAATATTATATATATTATTATGCTTATTATTGTTAATGTTATATAGTAGTCATGATTTTTATTATCATTATTTTATGAATCATTATTGTTATTATGGATTTTTATTATTTCTTTTTCTATCACGATTCTTATTCCCTAATTCCTAGCTAGCTTTTGATAGCAAGCAAGAACAGCAATTGTACATTAGCATTTGGCCTCTTGCCTTCTGCCTCTAGTAGTGTTAACGTTTATCTTTAGACTTGTGTTAATGTAGGATGACCGTAAGAATTCATGAAGCATGGTATACTCTCTATCTCGTGAAATTCAAGAGTACGCTTTTGCAATTTGGCATTAGAGGAAAGATCAAAGAAGTCTTTTGTGGTTTGTTAAATCAGCCAGAAAAATGTTAAAAAGGAAAAAAAAAAAAAAAAAAAAGAACTGTGTTGTCCATTGGCTGATTTTGTTCTGAAAAAAAAAAAAAGGTTGATTGAAGTAGGATTTTAAGATATTTTGGATCTTCATATGAAAGTTGCCAAAGAGGCTGTATGTGCGCGTTAAAAGTTTCCTTGGCAGGAAGAAAAGGATGTTGCGGAATATTGATATGCTGATTACGATTATGTTACTTTTATTTTTCAGAGGTATCCTTTTCCTTTTAGAATGGGATTGTAGTTCAACATAGGATTTTTTATTTTTTTTAGCGACAATTCATTGTTAGGAGCACTAATGGCATGCGACTTAGAGCACACATAACTTTTTGTAAGCATGTTCATTTTTTCTTTCCTCCTTTCTTTCTTTCTTCTCGTTTTTCTTTTGTTTTGTTTTGTTTCTTTTTAAGGGAATGGCCTTAAGTTTGTGAATTTTCTGGTGTTCATTTAGCATTGCTGTACAGACTGTATTCAAAAGCTGATTGCCAAATTTTCCGTAGATGTTTATATTTTTCATTTCGTGTTTTATACGAATTTTAGAAATACCTCATGTCTTCGTTCAGTACATTACATGTAATAACACTCTTTTGCGTGCAGCTTTTTTTTCCAGCATTTCTCTCTTTCTTCAAACAACACACTTTCTACGCAAGCTGAGGCAAGAGATCGTGGGTTAAAGTTATTTGTCGAGGAGGATATTTGTTAATGTTGAAGAACGGGAGATTTTTTATGTTTTTTTTTTTTTTTTTTTTGTTCTCTCATTTTGTTTAATTTGATTTATTTGTAGATGTATTTGTTTATTATTATTCTTGAATGTTGTTGGTATTTATATATTTCTGTATTTGATTTTGATGATTTTCTCCCCAATTTGTGCTGTTCTTTTTTTCCTTGTTTATGATTTGCATAATAGCCCCCACAACATTTAATGTTATTTACTTTTTCATTCTTTTTTTTTTTTTTTTTTTACTTTGAGCTCCAATATCCTTTTTTTCCTTTTTTTTTATAGTTTTTTTTCACTGACAGATGAAGGCAGTTTTAGTTCCCCGTGCAATTCCTTTCCGCTGTGGAAGAGACTCTGGATTATACATCGTATTTTGGAACATTTGGAACATTTCCCTTGCTGATGTGTGAATTTTTTTCTTTTCTTTTCTTTCTTTTTTTTTTTTCAGAAAGAGTACTACCTAGGCTTCTTCTTTTTCTTTTCTTTTTTTTGTATGTAATTTTATTTAAGCTTCCCTTTTTTTTTTTTTTTTTAAGTAATATTAGGGTAATTTTCTTTTTAAATCTCCATTTCTTTTTTTTTTCTTTTTTTAGATTATCATTATTATTATCTTTTATAATGTTGTATTCTACTATCATCGTTGTTTCCCTTTTGTATTGTGATCTGGCTGGAAATGTGAATTGGAATCTTATATTTAATAAAGTTTCTGTGGTGTAAGAAAATTTATCATAGTGTTAAAATACAAAGTATGGAATATTTGTGAAATATCTCTATAAACTGAATATAACTGGTGTGGTAGTAAATAGAGTATTTTAGAATGGATTATTTATTATGCAGTGGTATTATGTTAAAATGGATATAAAGCAAAGTTTAGAGATTTACTAAAGAAGAAAAAAACAAACAAACTTACTAATTACTAAATACAGAAAAAAAACATAAAAGTTTAACAAATGTAATCCTTCTATTGGTTTATAAACTGATGAGTAACAACTGTTGTTTTATTTTCCCTCATTTGGAAACTTGGAAACAATTCTCTCTCTCTGTCTCTCTCTCTCTCTCTCTCTCTCTCTCTCTCTCTCTCTCTCTCTCTCTCTCTCTCTCTCTCTCTCTCTCTCTCTCTCTCTCTCTCTCTCTCTCTCTCTCTCTCTCTCTCTCTCTCTCTCTCTCTCTCTCTCTCTGATGGCATCTCTCTCTCTCTCTCTCTCTCTGATGGCATCTCTCTCTCTCTCTCTCTCTCTCTCTCTCTCTCTCTCTCTCTCTCTCTCTCTCTCTCTCTCTCTCTCTGTCTCTCTGTCTGTCTGTCTGTCTGTCTCCAGTTGAGAT
This sequence comes from Penaeus chinensis, assembly GCF_019202785.1. Classification (NCBI taxonomy): domain Eukaryota; kingdom Metazoa; phylum Arthropoda; class Malacostraca; order Decapoda; family Penaeidae; genus Penaeus; species Penaeus chinensis. The sequence continues at coordinate 40,945,374 of NC_061829.1, forward strand.
TATGTTCACTGGTCAGGCATCATCTCTCTCTTGAGGCCATACCCTTCTCTCTCTCTGATGCTATGCCTACTTCCACCAACTTTCCCTCCCTCGATCCCTGCTTAATACGTTGGTGCTTCTCCATGTTCACCTTTTCCATTCTCCATTCGCAGGGAAACTCCCCTCTCATTCCCCCTTTCCTTGCCTCCGACCTCTTCTGTTTTGTGTCCATTCCGTTCCTCCATGGCTTATACCTTACCCCTGCATTTGCTCCTCTGCTTTCCCTGACCCAACAAAATCAGATATCCCCCCTTCTGTCTTTCTCACCCATTTCCTTGACTCATTCCTCCAGTGTTCATGTTTACACTGATGGCTCCAAATCCACCTCCGGTGTTGGTTTCCCAATTCGCACTTTCAAATACCCCCTCCCTTCTGAATCTAGTGTCCTTACTATAGAACTGCACTCCTTTTTTGCCTTAAAAGACATACACTCTCCCTTCTTCCTCTTGCACTATTTTGCTGACTCCTGTATCTCATTATCTCATAAAATCTATGCACCCGACCAATCCTCCTGTCTGTAAGAATCAGAACTAGTTGTTCTACCTCTATGCACCACAAATCTATTGAATTATCTGGATGCCCAGCCATGTTGGAATCATCGGCAATGAACAGGCAGATACTCGAGCACGCTCCACCGCTGTGTCCACATCACACCAACAACATTTCTCACTTATTCCAGCACGGAATATTATCCCTATTTTAGGACCCCTTTATTCCCAATGGCAATGTCGTGAAGTCTTTGCACTAATAAATCACATACTGTGCCCCCCCAATCCCTTGCCCGTTGTTGTCGTGGGGGGGCTTAGGAGGCGGAGACTGGGACCCAATGCTGGGGAACTCCTCAACCTTGGGACTCAGCCCTCGACTCAACAAATTTTGCATGGTCTTTTTTCCCCCCCTCCTACTTTTTCCTTTCTGTCCCTTCACCAACCCCTTCTACTATCCACTTCCTAAGGTGTGAGAGCCGTGCTGAAAGGATGAAAGGCTGACTTTGTGCCAGTCCTGAACGGCCTGAGGGAGCCATGGGCACGGTATTCCCCTGCTTTAGTTGTCTAGCCCTTGCCCCTCAAGCGACCCTGAGGGGTGGACCGTTTCTCTCCCCAACATACTCCAGGCTTATCATGGCCAACAATAACCATTAACCATTAACCATACCATTATTAGAGGCAATGAGGCTTGCCTCTTCATCAAATAGATCCACCAATTCAAACTCGCCCGATTCCCTGACCCCAGGCTCTCCTTTGACCACGGCTCTGAACACTACAACTAATACCCCCTCCTCAATGTCGACTAGTACAGTATCCACCCTAATCAACACCCCAGGAAACATTTCTACTCCCAACATGCTCAACTTCAACAACTATACCCCCACAACCTTCTTCATCAACTACCCCATCCTCCCTTATACTACCTTACAACCTTATTGTCCACCTCCCCTTAACACTACCTCCCTCAACACTACTCCCTCTTCCACATGCCCCCGTCCTTCTACTACCCCCATCTCTACAAAATTCTTAAATAATCTATTTAGCCCAGCCAAATGGGACCGATTTTTCGTGATCCCTCCCACAACTCTCACACTTTCTGCTTTGACAACCTGTTTTCATTTCTCAAATGCATATACATCCCTTCACTTGATCTAACCCCTATACATTACCTTACCCAACCTTAACCCATTTACTCGTCAATTCCTTTGCCCAACTTTGACAACTAATCACTAACTCAACCACCCTTCACTACTATTTACTATAGTGCTACATGACCTTAGATGTCTAGCACATTTATTTTGCTTTTAACCATTAACCATTAACCATCACATACTGTAAAACTAACAATCTCCTGGCCAGTTCCATTTCCGGAACAGATGCTGGGAGACGGCTCTCGCCTGCTTACGTATTGGCCACACCCGTGTAACATTCTGATCCCTATGTAATGTTCCTCTTCCAGTTCCACACATTCTGTCGTCCTATCCACACTTTCCCTCACCTATCCTCCCTTCGCTGACGCTTTCTGCTCTGACAACCTTTTCTTCCTCAAATGCATACATATCCTTCACTTGATCTAATTCCCCTCAATGAATCCTATTTAACCTATTCACTCATCACTTCCTTTACCAATTTTTAACCTTTCCAAAAAACTCTAGACTGTTGATTTATAGCAACTAACTCAACCCCCTTCCCTACCCTTTCTAATACTATACCTTCCTATAGTGCTACATGACCTTAGGTGTCTGGCACATTTATTTTACTTTTAACGATTAACTATTATCTCTTAGCCTGCAAGGGGACTCTGACGGGTGGACCATTTCTCTCCCCAACATACTCTAGGATTACCTAGGCCAGTAATGAAGATTTTTTACATTTAATAGGGGCATTGAGGCATGCTTTTATCAGCTACCCCCCCCCCTCCCCAATCCTTTGCCCGTTGTTGTCGTGGGGGGGCCTAGGAGACGAAGACTGAGACCCAATGATGGGGAACTCCTCACTTGGGACTCAGCCATCGACTCAACTAATTTTGCATGGTTTTTTTTCCCACTCATACTTTTCGTTTCAGTTTCTTCACCAATCCCTTCTACTATCCACCTCCTAAGGTGTGAGAGCCGTGCTGAAAGGATGAAAGGCTGACTTTATGTCAGTCCTGAACGGCCTGAGGGAACCATGGGCACGGTATTCCCCTGCCATACCTGGCCCTTACCCCTCAAGGGGACCCTGAGGGGTGGACTATTTTTTTCCCCAACATACTCCAGGCTTATCATGACCAATAATGAAGACGTAACCCCACTCTTAGGGGCAATGAGGCTTGCCCCTTTATCAAATAGCCCCAGTCCCAGCTCTCCTTTGACCACGACTCCGAACACTGCAACAGCTCCCCCATCATTAATGCATACTAGTACAGTATCAACCCTAATCAACAACCAACACCCAGGAGACATTTCTACTCTCCCAACATGCTCAACTTCAACACCTTTACTCCCACAACCTTCTTCATCGACCACCCCATCTCCCCTTACTACCTTACAACCCTTTTGCCCACCTCCCCATAACACTACCTCCCTCAACACTACTCCCTCCTCCACACGTCCCCGCACTTCTACTACCCCCACCTCTACAAGAATCCTAAATACTCTATTTAGCCCAGCCAAATGGGACCGATTTTTCGTGATCCCTCCCACAGCTCCCTACTCTAAAAACACTCTCCTCTTCCAGCAATGCCTCCAAAAACAAGTAGGCAAAGTCCCTTTCCGTAGCCGACCCGACCACTCCCGTCTCGTCACAGTAACAACAGAAAACCAAGCTATAGCATTAACAAAACTAACTGATCTATGTGGTAATCCCATCCCTACAGAACCTCATCCAACCCTCAATACTTGCACCGGAACTGTCTCTATCTCCCCAACAGATTGCCCAATCTATGACAAAGAATGGTCAGATTGTGGAGAGGACTTACTCGCCTGTCTCACAGACTATGATGCAACATATGTACAATGCTACTCAATTCCTTCCAGAGGAAATCGTAAGAAATCCATCAACATTGCCAAAATTACTTTCCGTGGACATGACCTTCCCTTTAATGTTTACATAGGTGGGGAATCCCTACCTGTCCGACCATATCAACCTCCTCCTCGTCAGTGCCAAAATTGTTGGCGTTTAGGACACCCAGCCAAACACTGTCATTCCACAGCCAGATACCCGCTACGTGCCCAACCTGGCCATACTCGATCAAATTGCTCTGCACAATCACGCACATGTGCAAACTGTGGTGGCCCCCATAATGTTTTTTTATTATTACTATTATTATTATTATTTTTTATAGAGGCTGCCCCTCTCAGATTCAGATTTGGACTCACTCTACGTGAAGCCAGACAGGAGGCTCGTCGACGAGGTTTTTCTCTTACCACCTACTCTAGTAATGTCGCTCACTCTGCCACTCCCCCTACCCCCCTAGGTCCTACACCCTCTCCTAAACCTAACCCCCCTCCATCTAACTTCCCCTCTTCTACCTCCTACCTTCCCCAGTCAAATTCTTTTGCCATCCTAAATCCAGACACTCCAATCTCTACCCAGTCAAATTCTTTTGCCATCCTAAATCCAGACACCCCAATCTCTACTACAGCCCCACCACCTTCTCCTCTCACTCCTCGCACTACCCGCAGCAGACAGAATAAACGTTCCCCCCCTCTTCCCCTACCCCACAATCACCTCCACCTTCCTTTGCCCCTATTTTTCAGACACCAGACTTCTCTTCCCCCCCTCACAAGAAAACCTTTATCTCACAAAACTCCCCAACCAACTCCACTACAGAAACTCTTGAAGATATCCAGAACTACATAATCGAGTCCCAAACTAATACTTATCCATCTTCAAATTCTACAACTTCCGCTCCCTCTACACTCAAAGTGACTGCCGATATCCATCCTCCTCCTACTCATATTCTCCCTACACCCTCCCTACACCCAATCCTCCTACCCCATCCCAACAAAACCCATTCCCCCTGACTCCAGACCCACCTATATTAACCCTCCCACTATCCCCTCTATCCCTTCCACTCCCTCCTGGATACACACGTGAAACCCTCATGTCACAAGTACCCTCTTCCCCAGACCCTCTACCTCCCGACACCCCTCCTGATACAACACCACCTCCCCAACCTCATTCTTTATCCCACCCTCTAGCACCTTCCCCTTCAAATTCTCCGACACGCACTGCAATTTTTGCCAGTGAATCAACGAAAGTATAACTATCCTTCATTGGAACATTCGCGGTTTCCGAATGTTCCTCTTTCAGTCCCACATATTCTATTGTCATGCCCACGTCCTCCCTACATAGACATCCCAACTTATCAGACATCCTTACAGAATCTCACACTTTCTGCTTTGACAACCTGTTTTCCTCCCTCAAACGCATATGTATCCTTCACTTGATCTAACCCCTTTACATTACCTCATCCGACCCTAACCCATTCACTCACCAATTCCTTAACCCAGCTTTATCAACTAATCACTAACCCAACCACCCTTCACTAACATTAACTATAGTGCTACATGACCTTAGATGTCTAGCATATTTATTTTGCTTTTAACCATTAACCGTTAACCATTTACAGCCCCTTATATACTCTGACAACAAACTATGTGCCAATTGTGGTGGCTCCCATAATGTATTTTACAGACGCTTTCCTACGTACGAGTTTGAGTCTTAGGTAGCAATTATCAGATTCAAACTTGCCCTCACTTTATGTGAGGCCAGACAGAAAACACAGACGAGTTTTTACCTCCCAACGCCAGTGTTGTCCTTCGCTCCTAAAATATTACTACATCCCCTCCTGTATCTCTTCCTCAACGCACTTCTACC
>NC_061829.1:40963263-40965763 GCF_019202785.1 Penaeus chinensis
TCGATGTAATTATTATTAAAATGATTAGTTTTCCACATCTGAAGAATAATATAATTATGATAATGGTAAGTGGAAGCCATAATAATAGTTGAAACAAAAATCAAATTCTGATTTTAGATTGATTGAATTGTTTCTTAATCAATTATAAATTTTCATGAAAACGAAGAAACATGTCTTTCCAGTCTCTCGAACTGCATTACGTTATTTAAACCATTACAGTACAGGGAAGCATTTCATTGCTATTTCAAATTCCTCGTTAATAATTCTTCTTTCTTTATATTTTGAGATTGAGATTTGCGAAGTTCTAGCCCGGGCTTTCTATATATGGTCCTGCAATTATTATATGTTATTGTTTCATTATACTTATCGTTACTGCTGCCATTATCGTAAGTATTAATTTATTATTGCCATTCTTATCACCAAGTAGTTCTTGATTATATCCTTGTCATTACAATTATCGTCATCATTATAATTTTCATAATTACCATCGTCCATAACATTATCAACATTACCATCATTGTTGATATAATTTTATGATTATAGCCATTATTACTATTGTTATTTATTATCAATATTACCAAACTTATCTCATACCATTCTCTCTCTCGCTTTTTCTCGTGTTCTGTGTATCTTCCTACCCCCCCTCCCCCATCTTCATATTGGCATCTGATCCTGTGTCATCTTTAGTGCCATGTTGTTAACTTTACCAGTGATGTCTAAGTAAAAAAAATATATATCAGACACATAAATCATTTAGATGATGAATTGTTACGAACGCTTAGTTTAAATACAGCAGTAAATCAAACTGAAGCATTTCATAAAATTGTCTTAATCGTGTCAGATAGACACACAGCTTCATCTTGCAGACAGTGATGCTCCAAAAAATAATTTAAATATACCGCTGATTCCGATTATATCTACGAGATTGTCGAGGTGGAGGAGTGGTTCGAGATGTTGCTTGGGAATTTCGAGAGCCACGTTCGAGACTGCTCCATGCCAAGTGGGAATCACACGTAGACCCTCACTTTTAATTTATCATTTAATTGTTATTAAATATTATTATTATCATCATCATTATTACTATTGTTATTTTATATAGTACTTCACCCTTCCTTCGTTTTTATTTCATGTGTGATAACATAGAGTACCCTTTTATACAATAAATAACACACAAAACTGCAAAAAAAGTTAATTCCTTTATTTAATTTATTATTTTTTATTTTATCGCTATAACTCTATCATTTTAATTATATGTTATTACAAAAGTACTAAAACTTTAAAAGAAAACACACCAGAAAGGAATATTTTAATTTAAATTTAAATATGCACAATATTTATGCAATACTTTTATCCATTAAGAGAATAATATTTATGCTTTAATTTTTAATATAATATTTATTGTTATTTGTATTTACTTATAAGACATTTATTGATAGATTTTTAAAAGTTTTAAATATTTGAACATTTAAATCCAACAGTATATTCGCCGCAAATGGCCATAGATGATGACGCTGCAGATAATTTTAAATAATCAATCAGTCTCCCTCTCTCTTTCTCACTTTCATTGTTTCTCTTTCTCTTTCCTGGTTAGGTCTGATTTATTTATGGATAGGCATATTTTTATGATATTCTTATGAGTATCGTCATGGCCAGTATCTCATATATATATACGCATCTTTTCCGTCTCTCGCTCGCTCGCTCTCAATTAAACTAAAGTGAAATTTAACGAATTAAATCTACAATGATGATCAGAGGTAAGAACAAAAATCTTGCTCGAAGTAACAGAGAGAAATAATGATACCCACATTGGCCCATCTGTAGACTGCACAGTAATTTGCTTGTAAGTACTTTATTGCGTCGTCTAAATACACTCTACAATTTGGGAAGTAATTTATAAGAATAGGATTAAAATGCAGAGAACCCAGCTTGAGCACTAGCTTCTCGTTCACACATTCCTTTTTTTTCGAAAAACAACTAAGAAATATCCATTGGCTTAGTAACACTGCACCAAATAAGAAGATAGAGAGAGAGAGAGAGAGAGAGAGGGAGCGAGAGAGAGAGGAAGAGAGAGAGAGAGGAAGAGAGGAAGAGAGAGAGAGAGAGAGAGAGAGAGAGAGAGAGAGAGAGAGAGAGAGAGAGAGAGAGAGAGAGAGAGAGAGAGAGAGAGAGAGAGAGAGAGAGAGAGAGAGAATGGTAAGACAAAGGTTTGGTAATACTGATAATAAATAACAATAGCAATAATGACTATAATCTTATAATCATATCAACAATGACGGTAATGTTGATAATATTATGAACGATGGTAATTATGAAAATTGTAATGATAACAATGATGGTATAATGACAACGAAATCAACAAGAATTACTTGAGGATGATAAGAATGACAACAATAAAATAGTGCTCAAGATAATGACAGCAGTAATGATAGATATAATTGAAAAGTGACATATCAACTTTATTTCAATACAGTCGTTATTTTTTGAGTACTAACTAATTATC
>NC_061829.1:40975763-40980763 GCF_019202785.1 Penaeus chinensis
TTATCTTGTCTGTTCTTTACTCTATCGTATTTTTTTTTTTTTTTCCCAAGACATTTTCCTTTTTGAAACTATAATTCTCTAACCTCGTTCACATTCTCCAAGAATCTGCCAACGCGAAGATTGCCACATACACTTTTTAATATCTTATTAATTTTCAGTTCGAGAGGAATTAACCATCTTTAAAAAAAACAACAACTTTACAATACAGATTTATGCACCGCTGTATCATGACTAAGTAGCCTTCCCTCCAATCCAAACACATCCACAAGATAGATCAACATCTTTAACTTGAATATTGTCTTCTCTCTTTCTCTAGTCACTGGTTTTCTTCACCAGGCATGAACCCTGCGACTCATCTTCACGTCTAAACGCTGCACATGGCCTAGACATGCTATCAGTATAAGAAAGATTAAGCCATGTGCAAATTTGTTTACATGATTCAAATGATTCTCTCTTAAAAATTGCCTTGTAGCAAGGAGGGAATACTTTTAAAAAGGATTTTTTTGGTCAGGTACACAGCTATTGAGTATGAAATCTGAGTGAGTCGGGTATAACATTAATAAAAAGAAAATTTAGCTTCTATAAAATGGCAATGATAACATGAACCTAGTGTGAAATCCGTGTACCCAAGCAAGAAAATCCTTCTTCAGAACACCTTTCAATTGTTTATTTCTTCTATGTCAAAAGGAACATGATTTAGGTCGAGGGAACGTCAAGGAAAATGTTGACTCTTCCCTCGCCTCTCCTCATTAGTTACAAAAAATGTGTATTATAATAGTAATACGTTATTGCAAGCACCTGGAAGACAGGCATCTCATATTTTTTTGTTGTTGTTACTACTCTGGGTTTCCGTGAACAAGTACGAATCACGCTTACCATGGTACACACGCTAAGAAGAGGATCAGATTCTCAGTGTCTTCTACTGTGATACAATTTGGTTGCCTTGACCCCTCATCGTCCAAGTTTTATGTTACTTATATAAACCACTGTTTGTTTACTTAACACTATTTGATATCTGATTTTGTTTATAAAAATATTACATATTCCATCTCAACAATGACACACGCTTTCAAAATATCACTTAGCATGGCAATTAATGTGACCTAATGTCCAGAAATTTCACTTGATTCATGAAAAGATGAAGGATGCTTAAATTTTTACCTTACCTATGTTAGTTACCGTTGATATTCACTGCTGTAAAGTACAGTTGTCTCGAAAATGTTCACTTCTTAGGTCAACCAATAAGTAAAACATAATCAGAAATTTACAATGTATAAAAAAAAAAACAGGAGGTAAACCCTTATATACTCTTAAATATATGCATGTTTATTTATAATGATTGTTACATGCATATGATCAACGTATATATAATATTAAAAGGCGAATATCTAACTAAAGTCAGCCAGAAGTAATGCAAAAAAACGCTATTAATTAATAACTTTGAGTCATTATCGTAAACAGACTTTATTTTCTTAAATGATTATCTATCTGATGTGATTGACACTGATGTAATATACAAGGAGATGATGTTAATGATATATTATGTGTATCAAGTCTGTGCTAACTAGAAATCGATGTTTCGCTAAAATGTGACGGTGATTATAAAAGATATCTCATTTAAAGGTAAGGAAAATATGTTATCTTATTGAATTAGAGGTAAGGACGAAAAAGGATTATGGAGAAGAAGAAAAACAAACAAACTATATATACCATTTATATCGCCGAAGTTTCCTGTCTAAGCTTTCGTAAACTGTGAATGTGAATCTCACTCTATGATGGTAGGCCGAGATAACCAATAATGAGGATACTTGCCCTGGTCTTGCTATCAAGCGGGAAAAAAATACTGTGTGTGCGCGCGTGGGTGAGCTATTGAAATAAAATTGGGTGTGGAATATTTAAAAAAAATTATCTATTAAGAAAAAAATATCTATTACTTGGGTTCTCTACGGTTGTTCTGAGATTAAAATGTGTCAAAAGGATGGTTGGGATTCGTTTCATTACGGGATATATACATATACATATAGAGATACATATGTATGCATGTGCATGTATATGCATATGTATATATAATGAATGCCATGCAAATTCTGCTAGTTAACTGAAACATCAACGGATTGCAATAGGGTGCTTTTTTTCCATTCGATGTGAAATTTCCAGTAATAAAGATAATAAAAGTAAAGAATGTCCTGTTTTTCCTCGGCTGTAATTGAACTGAAAGGGTTAATAATAGTCGTTTGTAGCACGTTGCAACCATTCACTCTCTTAACCACGTGTCTCTTAAATACTCACAAGCTGCTAGTAAGACTGAGTCTGTTAACTAAATAGCAGGAGTCGGTATTCCCTGGAAGGCTCTTAAAACAGACTTGTGATAATATTTTTTTTCATGTAAATGTAACCCTTAATAATCCTAAAATTATTAGTACAGAAAATGCCACTTATGAGTACAAATGAGTTAGGTAATGTGGCTGGTTGTTCCGTCGAAAAAAAAACTGTTTTTTTTTTTTGGGGGGTTTACAAACTTCCCAAATAAATAGATTTTTTAAAAACTTCTCATTTACCACAAGTCCATTTCTAAGCTACCTACTAGCCTAATATGCCACAACCTTATCTGACTCAAAATTACTAACAACTTATCATACAGTACAAGAACACATTCATTTTTCTTTTAATACTGTGTCATCGTGGTTAGAATGTTCTTCTATCGAGTTCAAATTGGCTGAAATGACTACCTTATTTACCTTATCACATCCCACCACTGGCCTTCATGCTAATTTGCTAAATTATCTTACTTCATATATCGTCTCTTTTCAATTTTCCCCCCACAATATGACATGACAAAAAAAAAAAAAAAAATTGGAACATGTGACTATTAAAACCATGGTCTAGTGATTGTGTCACCTTTTTTAAGATTATAAAAAAAGTTATATTGATGGATTAATGGTTAAAGAAAAAAATCCCTTTTGCTTCACAAATACCTACATTAGCAACGTATCACAGTGATGAAAATAATACCTTTTTTGGAATGTTTTCTGCTCCTTGAACCAGAGTAGGTAAATATTTTTTTGGCACGGAATACCACGGGTAACAGGTATAACTCTCACATAAACCTATGTTACTGATAATCTCTCAGAATAAATAAACCCCCAAAAAAAGAGAAGAATAATTAATATAGTTATTACAGGCGCGACTTGCAGCACGCCATTAATACCCTTCTAGTCCATTCGAGTGATGGACCCTACAATGCCGCTTCGGTCTGGCTCGCTTCGGCGGACGTCGAAGCAGTGTGATTCGACTCGGAGGCGTTTCTGGCTATCGACAGGATGCTCGATTCCAACTCCTCACTGGCTAAAGGAACCTCCGTCAGCGGCGCACCTTCTGTGGGCGCTGGGGTCTGGGGCGATATGCTCTCCTGTGTGGACACGTCTGCGGGGAGTTCTGTGACGGGTTCTGTTGTGCTGACGGGAGTTTCTGACGTTTCTGAGTTTATCGAGCTTTCCACTGACTGCTCCTCGGCAGAACTAGGAGCGATCGGTCCGAGTTCTGTGTTGATTTCCGGCTCTTCCCCCAGAAAGTATTCGGTGGTCGTCTCAAAAATAAACTCTAAGCCCTCTGTGCTGGTTGACACTTCTTCCCTTGGAACTCTGTCGGTTACAGTTTCCGTTTCAGGTAGGTCTACTTCGGTCACTTCTCTCACCTCGGGCTCCAAGGTTGTGGTTTCGATCGCCTCGATCACTGCTGTCTTCTCCACAAGACTGTCATTCTTAGCAGCTTTTACGTCTGGCTCTGTAGCATTCCAGTTGTGATGACCCTCGTGTGGTGCCTCCGTTGTGGTTGTTGGGGCTGCTGTTGTGGTTGCTGGGGCTTCGGACGGGTCTCCTATAGCTGTCAGTGGGATTGGGACCGCTCCCGTTGTAGTTGATGGTGCTTCTGTCGCGTTTGCCTCAGTTTCTGATTTGGATAACGCAGGTCCTGTTGGGGTAGTGGTAGCTTCTGTTGTAGTTGAAGATGTTGTGATTTCTGGTGTTGCTGGCAGTTCTTCTATTGAGATGGTTGATGGCTCTGTAACTGGTGGTGGTGGTGTTGTTGTAGTGTCATTAAAGCCGCAGGTGACATTACCCATATCTTCACACTTCTGGGTGTTTATGTTGAACATGGTGGTGCCGGTGCAGAGGAACTTCAGATCCAGTACCTGCATATCGACAAATCCTGATGAACAATAGTGGAAAACTTGGCAGTTGGCCTCTGGGTCTGGGTAGAACTGCTCCAGCTGTTTATTTTTACAAGTGAAGCTAGTTTCAGGGAGGTTGTCTCTCGTGAAAGTACCCACCGTGGTTGGCGCTGGCGTTGGCTGGACTAAGGTTCCGTTGGCCAGTGTGTCCCCTTCCCCAGGGACGACCGTGGTAGACACATTGACGCTTCCCTCAGGAACGATGAAGTCCGGGGGCTGGCTTGTTGTGGCTGTGACGTTGGCTGATGAGGCGTCTTCCAAGGCAGGTTTAGTGTCTTCTGGTGGGCTGACATTTGTCCCTGAGGTCGAGGCGCTGGCAACAGTAGTAGTGGTGGTTGTTGTTGAGGCTTCCGGAACGCTTTCGGGTATTGCAGAAGATTTTGTTGTGGTAGGAGCCGTGGTGCTTGTTGTAGTAGGAACTGTGGTGCTTGTTGAAGCAGGAGCCGTGGTGCTTGTTGTAGTAGGTGCCGTGGTGCTTGTTGTAGTAGGTGTCGTGGTGCTTGTTGTAGTAGGAGCCGTGGTGCTTGTTGTAGTAGGAGCCGTGGTGCTTGTTGTAGTAGTTGTTGAAGCAGGAACCATGGTGCTTGTTGTTGTAGCTGTGGTGTTTTCTGCTTTTGGATTCACTGGTGTTTCTACTGCAGAGGATTCTGGAGAAGAGCTTACAGTGGTGTTTCCTACATTTGAACTTACTTCTGTTTCTGTTGTACTTGTAGTTGTGTTCTGTGTGTCAGGAACAGCAGTAGTAGTTACTTCCTGGCTAATACTTGCTTCT
>NC_061829.1:40985763-40990763 GCF_019202785.1 Penaeus chinensis
GCGCGAAGAGGCCGAGACAGAAGTGGAGGTTCTGCTCACAGTGAAAGGCAAGGGAGGGAAAGAGTAGGCCGCCGTGACCGAGGACGAGGTGGAGGTCGACATCCGAGTGGAGGACGCCGTCACGCCCGGGGGGATGACGGGGGGAAGGGGGGAGCTCGTGGGGAGGGCCTGCGGCTGCGACTGAGACAGGGACTGCGGTTGGGGCGAGGCTTGGGGGTCGGAGGGAGAAGAGGAAGGAGCGGGGAGACCACCAGCAGCAGCAGGAGGAGGAGCGGGAACAGGAGTAGGAGAAGGAGAAGGAGGCGAAGGAGGAGCTTCCGAAGTGGCACTAAGATCAGACTGAGGGTCGGGGACTCCCATAAGGGCGTGAGTGGGGTCCAAGACCTGCACGGTGGCGGCGCTGGAGGTGTCCGAAGTATCTCTGAGGGGGAAGGAACAGACGAGGTAGGAAGAGCTCACAAGACGCGATCATACACCCCGGAGCGAAGGGACACAGACACGGCAAGAGTGAATATAAGCGTGACTTGAGTTATGCCATGAAAGAGTTTGAATATTATATTATGCCTTAAAGAAAAGTGGTGATTTCTGAGGAGGGGAGTCTAGGCAATGTTGCAGACGCTGGGGACGGATCCTTCAGTTGAAATTATTTGGCTAGATATCCTGTTTGCAATAAATATTCAAGTTGAATAGTGTTTGTAATGAAATAATCAAGTTGAGTAGTATTTGCAATTAAAAATCAAGCTGAATATCACGTATGCAATGAAAAAATTAAATGGAATATTGTATATGCAATGAAAAAATGAACTGAAAAAATTACAAAATAGAAATACTTATGCAAATGACTTTTATAGCGTGAATTGCATTATCCAAGCTGAATTACCCACGTAGTTAAAAATAAAATAAAATAAAAACAAATATGATAATTTGCATATACAAATGATAATAAAAACCACTACATTCGGATCCATCCTCAGATAAATAAAAATTGCTTAGATTTCCCTTTGAATGCCATGAAAAAAGAGTTAAACAATAGATCCCATGAATACAATTTTTTTGGAAAATATGAAAAGATTGAAGCGTCTATCGAAAGTGAAGAAATAAGAGCAACATTGCAGCATTGATCTTCACCAGAAAAACAAACGTGCAATTAATAATAATAATAATGAAAAAAAAAAAAAAACAGAGCAAAGGAAAAAAAAAACAGGGAAAATAAGTGATTTTTTGTATGGAGATATATATACATAGTGATGACGTGCGCGATATACTGTATATATATGTATATATGTATATATGTATATATGTATATATAGATATATAGATATAAATATATATTTTTTTCGCCAACTTTTGTATATAACACCCTCCCTAAAAAAAGGAAAAACAATAAGAAAAGAGAAAAAGAAGAAAAAAAAAAACTTGAAAACTTAAAATAATTGATATACTGAATGTAACTCAGAGGCAGATCCCTAATATTTACAATGATTAAAAATATATATATATACATACATACACATATATATATATATATAAATCGCAATTGAGAACTCAATATTTTATTTCATCGAAATTAAATCAAATGGTTTATTACTCTCAGTTATTAGTAGCAAATATTTGTTATAAGGACAGTAATTGGAAGAAATGAAAAGGAAAATATGGAAGTAAATAAAACATAAGGAAAATAACTATTTACAATAAAAAAAGAATTCTCCCGAGATGCTTATAAAAAAAAATACCACAGCGCTATTTCTAAACCTATGCCATAACTATTTATAACTAACTTAACTATTCCTAACTTGAGAAATAAAGATGACAAACCTATGAAAAAAAACTCCATTGCAACTTAAAAATAATACAGAATAATGCAATAAAAATGCAATAAAAATACTTATTAGGGAAAATGAAAAATTAAGGAAAACGTAAATAAAGTTATTATAATATATAATTAAGGAAAATTAAATATTAAGAAAAAAACAACTAAAGCATAAAAAAAAGTTTCATCAGAACAGGAATTAGAAGAACTTTCTAAAAATAATTTCAACTAATTTGCATATTTTTCAATCACAAAGAATAAACACAAAAAGAGGTAGATTAAATAATTAATTATATATATATCAATAATACAGTAACAACAAATAACATAATATTTATGTTAATGATTATGATACTAAAGACGATGATAATAATAACAATAATAATAGTAAATAATAATAATAGTAATAATAATAACAACAATAACAACAATAATCATCATAACAAAAAAATATTATCATTATATAGGAATATAATAATATAAAAATAACAACCATAATAACAACAACAACAATAATAATAATTATAATAATAAAAATATATTATTATCATTCTTTAATAATATAAAAATAGCAACAACAACAATAGTAATATAATAATAATAATAATAATAACAACAATAATAATAATAACAACAACAATTATAACAATTATTATTAAAATCCTCATTGTCTTTATTAATATAGTAATGATATTAATAATAATAACAATAAATGATAATAAAAAAATAAAAATAATAATAACAATAATAATAATAATAATAAATAAAAAATAATAATTGGTAACTATAATAATAATAGCAATAAAAAAAAAACAATAACAATAACAAGCAAACAAAACTAAATAACAAAAAAATACATAGAAAAAATTATATATAAAACTAAATATATATAAAAAAAATGAATATATAAAAAAACAAAAACGAGGAACAAAAGACAAAAAAAAATATATAAAAAACAAACAAACAAAAAAATAATATATATATTAAAAACAAAAAAAAATATTTAAAAATAAAAAACACAAACAACAAAATATAAAAACAAAAAAAAAAAAACATATAAAAACGAAAAAAAAAAAAAAATATATAAAAAAAAAAAAAAAAAAAAAAAAAAAAAAAACACGACACGACACTCACGCCGTGGAGGGGATGATGCCAGGTCCGTACAGGT
This sequence comes from Penaeus chinensis, assembly GCF_019202785.1. NCBI lineage: Eukaryota > Metazoa > Arthropoda > Malacostraca > Decapoda > Penaeidae > Penaeus > Penaeus chinensis. The sequence goes on from NC_061829.1 coordinate 40,988,742, forward strand.
CGTTATTGAGATGGAAGAACGACTCGGATTTGCTGCAGTCGACGTCATCCGCGCGCTCGCACACCCGCGTCTCTTGGTCGAACACCGTCCCCATCAGGCAGCGGAACTTGTAGTCGTGGATCTCGCCTGCGGGAGGGGGGAGGGGAGGGGGGTGAGTGGGGGGTGAGAGAGGGGGAAGGGGAGGTGAGGGGAGTGGGGGTGAGAGGGGTGAGAGAGGGGAGTAGGGGGTAGAGAAGGGGGTGAGAGGGGGTAGAGAGGGGGGTGAGGGGGGGAAGGGGAGGGGGGTGAGATGGGTGAGAGGGGAGGTGAGTGGGGTGAGAGAGGGCAGGGGGGGTGAGGGGAGGGGTGGGTGAGAGGGGGAAAGGGAGTGGGGGAGGAGGGGAGGGAGAGAGGAGAGGGGTGAGAGACAGGGGTGGAGGGTGAGAGGGAAATGGTAGGGAGGGAGAGGAGGGGAAGAGTGAGAGTAGAAACGGGTGAGGGTGAGGGGAGAGGGTGAGGGGTGAGACGGGAGGGGAGGGGTGAGAGGGGAGGGGAGGGTGAGAGGGGAGGGGAGGGGTGAGAGAGGAGGGGAGGGGTGAGAGGGGAGGGGAGGGGTGAGACGGGAGGGGAGGGGTGAGAGGGGAGGGGAGGGGTGAGAGGGGAGGGTGATAGAGGAAGGGAAAGGAAGTGAGGATGAGACAAAATGATATTTATAATGATGATGATGCTAAAAGTGGTGATAATATTACTACTACTACTACTAGTTATAATAATAATGATATTTGTGTTTGTAATGGTAATTATGACAATGCTGACAATGGAGATGATGATAATACTGATGTTAATAATAACAATAATAATAATGCTATTAATAATAATACGACAATAATTATTACACTAACGACAACAATAATGATAATGATAATGATCATAATAACAATAACATTATTATCATTATTATTTGCAACACTTAAGCCGTTGAACTTCGGAGAATGTTTTTTTTTTCAATTATAAATCTTATCTTAATTATGCAAAACATCTTACTACTCCAAATATTAATTATTCAGTTTATAAACTTTATACTTCTACGTAAATTAATATGACTAAGAAAACATATCGTAAATTGTATGATACAAATATATTCATTATCATTATTATCACCGTTGTTATATTTTTTTATTATTATTTCAATTAATTATTTTGATGATTGTTTACACACACACACACACCGACACACACACACACCACGCACACGCACACGCACACGCACACACACACATACACACACACACACACACACACGCACACACACGCACACACACACAAATATATCTCCTTTCTTTTTTTTTTTTGGTTCTATTTTCTTTTTTATTGTTTTTTTCTTTTACTCGTGAATCGCATTTTTTTATACGCCTGGTAAGATTCATCCTTTGCATTTAGTATATCATTAACAGTATCAATATCATGATCATCATTATTACTGTTTCTTTTATTACTACTATTACTATTATCATTATTATTATCATGATTACTATTATTATCATCATTATGATAATAATAATAATAATGTTAATAATAATGATAATAATAATAATAATAATAATAATAATAATAATAATAATAATGTTAATAATAGTGATAATGATAATAATAATAATAATAATAATTATAATAATAATAGATAGTATCATAATAATAATAATAATTGCCATTGTTATCATCATTATTATTATTATCATTATTATTATCATTATCATTATTATTATAATTATTATGATTATTATTATCATTATTATTATTGCATTATCCTTTTTGTTATCATTATTGTTATCATTAATATTATTAACATTACTATTATTATCATTATTGTTATTATTATTATTATTATCATTATCATTATTATATCACCATTTTATTATCATTATTATTATTATCCTCATTATCTCTATCATCATGTATATTCATAAACATCATCATTATCATTATATCATTACTATAACTATCACCACCACCACCATTATTACTATCATCATCACCATCATC
>NC_061829.1:40995763-41005763 GCF_019202785.1 Penaeus chinensis
GAGAAAGAGAGAGAGAGAGAGAGAGAGAGAGAGAGAGAGAGAGAGAGAGAGAGAGAGAGAGAGAGAGAGAGAGAGAGAGAGAGAGAGAGAGAGAGCGACAGAAAGAGAAAGAGAGAGAGAAAGCGACGGAGAGAAACAGACAAAGAGACAGACAAACAGACAAACAGACAAACAGAGACAAACAGAGACAAACAGATACAGAGACAGAAAGAACAGGAAAGGTGAGATCATATCCAGTGCCAAGCTATCTCATAACACCATCATTTATTGTGGTATGATGACATTTACACCACACTTGGCACCCAATCCATAAAGTGTCACATGGCGCCACATCAGTAAGGTGTCACATGGCGCCAAATCAGTAGTGTCACATGGCACCACATCAGTAAGGTGTCACATGACGCCACATCAGTAAAGTGTCACATGGCGCCACATCAGTAAGGTGTCATATGGCGCCACATCAGTAAACTGTCACATGGCGCCAAATCAGTAGTGTCACATGGCACCACATCAGTAAGGTGTCACATGGCGCCACATCCGTAAAGTGTCACATGGCACCACAAAATGCGTCAGGCTATAGTTGCCAAAGAGGAGAAGAGGCAGAGGAAAAGGATAAAGGAGACGAAAGAGAGGGGGAGAAAGGAGAAAGGGAAGCTGAAGAGAAGAAGAAGAAGAGGAAGAGGAAGGAAGGTGAGGAAAACGAAAGAGAGGGAGGAGAGAGGAGAAGGAAGATAACGGACAATATCATCCTTTCGCCTCTTCCCCTGTTTACAAACGGCGTGTTTTTCTCCATTTCTTGATTTCCCCTTTTCCTCCTTCCCCCCTGTCGCAAAGTACACACGCTGTTATATATGTGTGCAATAACAAGCCCTATCGCCGCCACACATGATTGATTGCACGTAACTAATCAGAAAATGCACACAGACACACATACACGCTCACACACACACACACACACAGACACAGACACACACACACACGCACCCTCTCCCACACATACACACACACTAAAACACAAAATTCCCTCCTTACCTCCCTCTTTCCCCTCCTATTCCCCCACCCCCACCCCACCTCATACTCCCCCCCTCATACTCTCCCCCTCTCACACTCTCCCCCACCTCGTACTCTCCTCACCTCATACTCTCCCCCAAATCATACACCCCCCTCACACTCTCCCCCCCCTCACACTCTCCCCCATCTCACACTCTCCCCCACCCTCACACTCTTCCCCAGCCTCACACTCTCCCTACCCTCACACTCTCCCCCCCTCACACTCTCCCCCACCCTCATACTCTTCCCCACCTCATACTCCCCCCCTCACACTCTCCCCCACCCTCAGACTCCCCCCCACCTCATACTCACCGGCAGCGTTGGGTGTTGTCCTGTTGCAGAGTTGCCGCATATGAGGGCGAGCAGGAGGCAGGCAAGCGCCGCCCGTCTGACTAAGTTGTTCATTTCTGGAAAAAAAGAAGATTGTGTTTAACGCAAGTCGACGCCGCGGGAAAGGGGGGGGGGGAGGAAGGGGGGAGGGAGAGGGAGAGGGAGAGGGAGAGGGAGAGGGAGAGGGAGAGAGAGAGAGAGACAGAGAGAGAGAGAGAGACGGAGGATGAGAGAGAGAGAGAGAGAGAGAGAGAGAGAGAGAGAGAGAGAGAGAGAGAGAGAGAGAGAGAGAGACGAGAGAGAGAGAGAGAGAGAGAGAGAGAGAGAGAGAGAGAGAGAGAGAGAGAGAGAGAGAGAGAGAGAGAGAGAGAGAGAAGAGAGAGAGAGAGAGAGAGAGAGAGAGAGAGAGAGAGAGAGAGAGAGAGAGAGAGAGAGAGAGAGAGAGAGAGAGAGAGAGACGAGATGAAGAGAGAGAGAGAGAGAGAGAGAGAGAGAGAGAGAGAGATAGAGAGAGAGAGAGAGAGAGAGAGAGAGACAGCGAGGTAAGAAATTCATGCATAATCTGAATATAAACTAAGCATTTTGCTTAATATTACGACTTAGAATTCTAAAACAAAAGCAATAGCGAGTTAAAATTCAGATTAAATGCATTAGGCCGGACCGTAAACCAGAATTTATAACTTGATTATAAATGCACAAAAAAAAAAAAAAAAAAAATATATATGTAAAACTGTCATTGCAATAAATAAAAATAAACATAAAAAAAATATGATGAAAATAAGAATGCAAAAAGAAAGGAAAGGATTAAATAAAAACATAATGATGATAATATTAATGTAGAGAATAGTAAAAAGAATGATGAAAAATATAAACACGAAAATTCAAAAGCAAGATTTAGAAAACTTGTTGGTTAATAAAATATAAAAGTTGTATTATAATAATGCAATTAAATATGTTGACAATCATAAATAGTACAAACAAACAAATACACAAATAAAATAACAGCATCAACACTAGGAACTGACCTCGCCTGTAGGTCACATAAGGTCACGAAAAAACGTTTTAATAATCTATATTATCATCTATAATAATCTTTACACCTTTTAACGTCTTTTAACGCGCCACTCTCCCTCCTCTCCCCCTGCATTTCCCCCTCTCCTCTCCCCTCCCCTCCCCTCCCCTTGCATTCTTCCCCATCCAGGTCCATCTCCCTCCTCTCCCCTTCCCCCTCCCTCTCCCTCTCCCTCCTCACCCTCTCCCTCTCCCTCTCCCTCCTCTTCCCCTCCCTCTCCCTCTCCCTCCTCACCCTCTCCCTCTCCCTCTCCCTCCTCTCCCCCTTCCCCCCTCCCTCTCCCTCTCCCCTCCTCTCCCCCTCCCTCTCCCTCTCCCCTCACCCTCACCCTCCCCTCCCCCTCCCTCTCCCTCTCCCTCTCCCTCCTCTCCCCTCTCCCCACCGCTAAATCCTCCTGTATCCCCCCCCCCCTGCATTCTCCCGACCCTCCGTTCTTTACCTCCTTCACCCCCCCTTCGCATTCTCCTCCTCCTCCTCCTCCCCTTCTTTATCTTCTTTTCCCTCCTCATTCCTCCCCTTCCTGACCTCCTCATTCCTCCCCTCCCTCCCCTTCCCCCCTCCCTCCACCCCAGGTCCTCCATCCTTCCCTCCCCCCTCCCCCCCTCCTTCACCCCTCCCCCCCCTCAACCCCCATTACAAAGCGCCTTATCCTTGACCGTGAAAACCCCAGCGTAAGACACTTAATAATTTATGTGCAATAAAAGATGGAGGATAAAAAAAAAAAAAAAAAAAAGATAAAAAGGAAAAAAAAAAAGAAAAAGAAAAAAACATTGGAGACAAAGTGGAGGAAATGAAGAAGAAGAAGAAAGAAGCAGAAGAAAAAGAAAATGAAGAAAAAAAAGGAAAAAAAGAAAAAGAAATGAAGAAACAATGAAAAAGGAAAGAAAAAGAAGGAAAAGAAAAAAACAGAGACAAAACAACAACAAAATAAGAAGAAAAAAAGAAACAGACAAGAAGGGAAAACGAAAAAAGAAGAAAAAAAGAAAAATAAATAATAATGAAAAAGGAAAAAGAAGCAAGAAAGATAACAAGAACAACAACAACAAAATCAAAATAAAAAAGAAAAATCAAGATAAAAAAAGGAAAAAAAAAAAGAAAAGAAAAATCAAGATAAAAAAGAACAAAAAAAAGAAAAAAAAACAAGATAAAAAGAGAAAAAAATCAAGCTTAAAAAGAGAAAAACCAAGCTAAAAAAAAGAGAAAAACCAAGCTAAAAAAAAGAGAAAAACCAAGCTAAAAAAAGAGAAAATCAAGCTAATAAACAAAAACAAAAACAAAACAAAAGCAAGAGAAGAAAAGTGTTTCTTATCGCCTGCGTCACGAGGGGGGGGGGGGGCGGGGCTCGGCTGCCTTGCTTGGTCTGTTTGTCTTGGTTTGCTTGGTTTGTTGGTTGGTTTGGTTTTATCTTACTTGTTTTGTTTGTTTTACATTTGCTTGTTTTACATTTGTTGTTTTACTTGTTTGTTTGTTTTCCTTGTTTGTTTGTTTTACTTTTGTTTGTTTCACTTGTTTGTTTGTTTGTCTTGTTTGTTTGTTGGTTTTACTTGCTTGTTTCTTTTGTTTGTTTTACTTGCTTGTTTTACGTGTTTTTTTACTTGCTTGTTTGTCTTGTTTGCTTTGTCTCTTTGACCCGTTTTCTGTTTGTTTTACTTGTTTTACTTTGTTTTCTGTCTTGTTTGCGTTGTCTGTTTGTTTGTCTTTTGTTTGCCGTTTATTTGTTTGTCTTGTTTTTTGTTTGTCTTGTGTGTCGAGGTGTGAGGTCTTTTCTGTTTACTGTTCATTTGTTTTGTTTGTTCATATTCTCTCTCTCTTGATTATTATATTTTCGTTGTTGCTAAGCTTTTTATTTCCCCATCTCATTCTCATTCTCATGCTCGTCTAAATCTCTTTCTCTTTTTCCTTCTTCTTCTTCTTTTCTTTCTCTCCCCCCCCCCCCCTCTCTCTCTCTCTCTGTAAACAAACAAACAATCAGACAAAAAAAAAAAAGGAGAAAAAAATAATTAAAAAAAAGATTCTCTCTCCTCGCCCATTTCCTCGCCTTGGAAGACCAATAAATCCTAAAACAACAACAACAACAGCAGCAAAAACAACAAATAAGAGGAAAGAAACAATGCACAAATAAAGTGTAATTGTCACGCGATGCCACAGGGTCTTGCTAAGATGGAGAGAGAGAGAGAGAGAGAGAGAGAGAGAGAGAGAGAGAGAGAGAGAGAGAGAGAGAGAGAGAGAGAGAGAGAGAGAGAGAGAGAGAGAGAGAGAGAGAGAGAGAGAGAGAGAGAGAGAGAGAGAGAAGGTGAGAGAGATGGAGAGAGGGAGGGAGAGGGGTAGAGAAAGAGAGAGAGAGCGAGAGGGAGGGAGGGAGGAGAGAGAGAGAGAGAGAGAGAGAGAGAGAGAGAGAGAGAGAGAGAGAGAGAGAGAGAGAGAGAGAGAGAGAGAGAGAGAGAGAGAGAAGGTGAGAGAGATGGAGAGAGGGAGGGAGAGGGGTAGAGAAAGAGAGAGAGAGAGAGAGAGAGAGAGAGAGAGAGAGAGAGAGAGAGAGAGAGAGAGAGAGAGAGAGAGAGAGAAGGTGAGTAAGATGGAGAGAGGGAGGGAGAGGGGTAGAGAAAGAGAGAGAGAGCGAGAGGGAGGGAGGGAGAGAGAGAGAGAGAGAGAGAGAGAGAGAGAGAGAGAGAGAGAGAGAGAGAGAGAGAGAGAGAGAGAGAGAGAAGAGAGAGAGAGAGAGAGAGAGAGAAAGAGAAGGTGAGAGAGATGGAGAGAGGGAGGGAAAGGGGAGAGAGAGAGAGAGAGAGAGAGAGAGAAGATAGAGAGAGAGAGAGAGAGAGAGAGAGAGAGAGATAGAGATAGAGAGAGAGAGAGAGAGAAAGAGAAGGTGAGAGAGATGGAGAGAGGGAGGGAGAGGGGTAGAGAAAGAGAGAGAGAGAGAGAGAGAGAGAGAGAGAGAGAGAGAGAGAGAGAGAGAGAGAGAGAGAGAGAGAGAGAGAGAGAGAGAGAGAGAGAGAGAGAGAAGAGAAAGATAAAGAGAAAGAGAAAGATAAAGAGAGAGAGAGAGAGAGAGAGAGAGAGAGAGAGAGAGAGAGAGAGAGAGAGAGAGAGAGAGAGAGAGAGAGAGAGAGATAGAAAGATAAAGAGAGAGAGAAGGAGAGAGAGGGAAAACCATTTAAAAGAAACAGACAGCCAACTCAACGAACTCCCTCCCTACTTCGCCGAGCGGATGGAAGCGAAGTTTCTTGCAAAGCGGCTGAAGTTTCAAGCAAAATCTATGACCACGACCGTGTATGTTCAGGCAAAGAGACTATTGAAAGCGCCAGCACAAGCTATTTACCTGTGGGCGGCAATCGCGGGGGGGGGGGGGGGGGGGGGATGAGAGAAAGAGAGGTAGAGAGAAAGAAGAAGAAGAAAGGCTAAAATCTGAGGAGAGGGAGGGAGGGAGGGAGGGAGGGAGGGAAGGAGGGAGGGAGGGAAGGAGGAGGGAGGGAAGGAGGGAGGGAGGGAAGGAGGGAGGGAGGGAGGGAGGGAGGGAGGGAGGGAGGAGAGAGAGGGAGGGAGGAGAGAGAGGAGAGAGGAGAGAGAGAGAGAGAGAGAGAGAGAGAGAGAGAGAGAGAGAGAGAGAGAGAGAGAGAGAGAGAGAGAGAGAGAGAGAGAGAGAGAGAGAGAGAGAGAGAGAGAAAGAAAGAGAGAAAGAGAGAGACATACAGACATAGAAAAAGACATACATAGAGAAAAAGACAAACACAAACAGACACAGAAACACATAAAAAAAAACACACAAACACACACAAAAAAAACAAAAAACATCCAGAGTGAAGAAAGACAGAAAAGAAAGAGAGAAGGAAAGACTAAGATTACGAAAGAGAAAAGCAGAGAGGAGAGAGAACGCTATAAAATAACTTTCACAACGTATTTTGCACGCAACGCCAGGCCGACCTTAAAAGGAAGAAGAATATTGATTGTGTTTCGTCCTGATATGAGGCAAGTGGAGCGGAGAGGAGGAAGGAGGAGGAGGAAGGAGGGGAGGAAGGAGGGGAGGGAGAAGGAGGAAGGACGAGGAAGAGGAGGAAGAGGAGGAAGTAGAAGGGGAGGAGGAGGGAGGAGCGGAGAGGAGGGAGAAGGAGGAAGGAGGGGAGGAAGGAGGAGGAAGGAGGAGAAAGAGGAGGAAGAGGAGGAAGAGGAGGAAGTAGAAAGGGAGGAGGAGGGAGGAGGGAAAAGGAGGAAGGAAGGAAGGAGAAGGGGAGGAGGAAAGGGAGGGAGGAGAGGAGAAAGGAGAGGAGGGAGAAGGAGGAAGGAGGAAGGAGGAAGGAGGAGGAAGAGGAAGAAGAGGAGGAAAAGGAAGAAGAAGGAGATGGAGAAGGAGAAGGGAGGATGGAGAGGAGGGAGGAAGAGGGAGGAGAGAGAGGAGGAAGGAGAGGAAGGAGAGGAGGAAGGAGGGGGAGAAGAGGGAAGGAAGGAAAAGGGGAGGAGGTGGAGAAGGAGGAAGGAGGAGATAGAAGGAGGAGGGAGGAGAAGGAGGAGGGAATGGAAGAGAATAGACAAGGAGGGAGGAGGGGGAAGTGGAGTGAAGAGAAGTAAGAGAGAGGAGGAAGGAAGAAGTAGAAGAGGAGGATGAATTGGAAGAGGGAGAGGAAATAGAGAAAGTGGAGGAGGATGGAGGAAGGAGAGAAGAGAGAGAGAGAAGGAAATGAAAGAGGGAGGAAGAAAAGAGGAAATGAAGGGGAAAGGAGAAGAAGGAGGAGGAGGATAAAAGAAAAAGAAGAAAAAAATAAATAAAGAAGAAGAAGAAGAAAGAAAGAAGAAAGAAGAAAATGGAAAGAAAATAATTTTAAAAAAAGGAAAAAAAAAGAAGAAGAGGAAAAAAAAAAAAACAGAAAATGGAGAAACAGAAGTAGAATAAGAGAGCAGAAATAAGCAGAAATAAGCAGAAAGGCGCGACATCCGATAAATTATTTAAAGGTCAACTTCCGGCCGATCTCAGGAGATAGAGAGAGAGATAGATAGACAGATAGATAGATAGGTTGATAGATAGATAGACAGAGATAAAATAGAAGAGAACAAGAGAGAAAGAGAGAAAGAGAAAGAAAGAGATAGATAGATAGATAGATAGATAGATAGATAGATAGATAGATAGATAGATAGATAGAGAGAGAGAGAAGTTGAAGAAAGAAAAGGGTGAATAAGGGAAAGAAAAGGGTAAATGAAGGGAATAAGGAAAAGAAAAAGAGGAAGAAAATAAAAGAAAGATAAAGGAGGCAGGAGAGGAGGAGGGAGAGAAAGGAAGAAAAAAGAAAAAGAGGGAGAGAGGAAATATTAGAACCCGAAAGAAATTCCCCTTTTTCATTTAGACGGAAAGATGGAAGAAAGAGAAGGAAAAAAAAAGGAAAGAAAAAGAAAAGAAAAAAAAAAAACTTTACCTCAACGATCCCTCTCGATTCACACGAACGAAAAAAAAAAAACTCTTCATATAACTTAAATCTTTTTCTCCATTCACTAAAAAGAAAGAAAGAGATAAAGAAAAGAAAATATCTCCGCGCATTGACAAAACAAATAAAAGTAAAACAAAAAAAAATAATCAATGTCACTCTTGTAAGAAAATTTCGTAACTCGCCAACGCATCCGAACGGAGAATCACCGGGAAAAAGCGCGCGTCCGAATGCGTTCAATCGATCCTTTACGAACGCGAGGCAATACGGGATTATTTTATTTATTTATTTAATGATTCAAGTCGATCATTACTGTTACTGGTTTATATTTAATTACTATCGTTATTATTATCATTGTTTTGAGTATCATTATCATTATATCATACTGTTATTGTTATTTGTATTATTATGATTAGTATCATTATCACTATCATTTTTATTTTTGATTATTGTTATAATCATGAGCATCTTTAATATTATAATTGCCAATGAATTGGACACACACACACACACACATACACACACAACAACAACAACAAAAACAGAATAAAAACAACAAAACTTAATCGATCCATAAAAGAACGCAAATTACAATAATAATAATAAAAAAGGACAAATCGATTTAATAATCACCTCCCCCCCCAGAGAAAAAAAAACTCGTCACGGAATTATCTATTTTCCTATAATTACCCCCCCCCCAAAAAAAAAAAAAAAAAAAAAGGAAGAGGAAAAAACACACAAACAAACAAACGACAAAAAAAAACAAAAAAACTCAAGGCCACTGTTGTTACCGAGCAAGAAGGGTTTAAACGACGAGAGAGTTTATCGTAAGATCCATTTTCCAATAGCATTATCACGCATGGATGGACCTTGTGAATTTTCTCCGTCACGAGTCGCCAAGACAAGAGAGAATATTTCGAGTAGCAACACTTGTGTTTGCTTTTCGAGAAGGAAGACAAAAGACCGCATATTTACACCTAAAAATAAGAATAAAAAAATCAATAATTGTATTTCATTTAATTTAAACTGTATTTCCTTCTTTACTTTTTAGCCCTCATTATTCATTTCACTTGCCGATTGTTAAGTTAATCAAACAGCCTGTAATCAAAAGGAAAGTATATCAAATGTATTTATTCTGTACAAAAGTGTCATTAAATATTGAAACTTTTAAACGCGCTTGTGATTCATACGAGATAATGAAATGAAGATTTGGCAACGCTGCATAAGATCTTGTCAAGAAGAGGGAGCATGTGTATAAATCATTTTTTTTTTTTAAATCTATTTCTGTTTATTCGTTTACTTATTACATTTCGTTATTATCGTTATTTTTTGTTGAACGTCGTCGCCATCATTGATATAGTAGTTTTTTGTTTTGTTTTTGTTTTTATCTCATTACTATTTATAACATAAGAACCATATTTTATATCAATATCTATCATTATAATTATCGACATGATCATTAAGTATTATCGCTATGATCGTTGTTTTTCATTATCTAAATCCTATTATCTAAACTCATCAAAACGGAAGAGACACAGAAGAGGAAGAGGACGGAGGAGGAAGAGGAGGAGGAGGAGAAGGGGGACGAGGAGGAAGAGGAGAAAGAGGAGGAAGAGGAGGAGGAGGAGGAGAAGGAGGAGGAAGAGGAGGACAAGGAGGAGGAGGAGAAAGAGGAGGAGGAGGAGGAGGAAGACAAGGAGAAGAAGAGTATGAGTAGGATAATAGGAATAATGATAATAGTAATAATAATAGTAATAATAGTAATAATAATAATAATAATAATAATAAATAAATAATAATAATGAATATAATAATAAGGGGAGGAGAAAGAGGGAGGGAAGCAGGAGAGCACGCACACACACACATAAACACACACACACACACACACACACACACACACACACACACACACACACACACACACACACACACACACACACACACACACACACACACACACACACACACACAGAAACACACACACACACACACTTACACATATACTGAATGTAAACTCTGAATCAACTCTAAACATACTACAAAACAACAACAATAATAACAAAAACAGCCAAAACAACAACAACAAAAACATAAAATCGTCAGAAGCGACATCGACGTCAACAAAGGCCCAAGC
>NC_061829.1:41023263-41024766 GCF_019202785.1 Penaeus chinensis
CGTGAGGGTCTCTCCTCGGCCTTGGTAACAGTGATACCGGTTCTGGGGGCACGGCAGGGCTCGCGGGCTTAAGCTCCAGGCAGCCGAGGCGGCCAGTCAGCTGCGATTCGCACGCACACGGCTATTACACGCGCACGCATACATGTACGCGCATACGGACACGCATGCACACATGTGCACTCTCCTCTCTCTCTCTCCCTCTCTTTCTCTCTCTTCTCTCTCTCTCTCTCTTTTCTCTCTCTCTTTTCGCTCCGCTTCTCTTTTCTCTTACACCACCACACAAAACCACACCACACACCACACACACCACACAACCACCCACACACACACCACACACCAACACACACACACAACCCCCCAACACAGGGGTATAAAGGTAAATTAAGAGACTGATATTTACGTACAGAGTACGGATTTCTGAGAATTAAGTGGAATGTGTAATGGAAGAGAAGGGGCAGGTAGAGAGAGAGAGAGAGAGAGAGAGAGAGAGAGAGAGGAAGAGAGATGAGAAGAGGATGAGAGAGAGAGAAGACGAAGAGAGAGAGAGAGGAGGAGATGATGATAAATAGAAAAAAAGAGAGATAGAGAGACTGAAAGATAGATAGAAAGAGAGAGAGAGGGGGAGAGACTGATAGATAAAGAAAGAGAGAGAGAGAGAGACTGACAGATAGATAGATAGATAGATATATATAGAGAGAGAAACAGCAAAGCAAGTCCTTATATCCAACCGATCTGACCCTCATTATCTGCAAACACAAACACTGCAACATTATTTTGCATTAACTTCTCAATAGGACGAAACTCAGATTTAAAATCCACTTGCATTTCATCATATATGTAGTTCCTGTAAGCTTGCATATTAACGTAATGCATAATTAAAGCTCATTACAGCAACTCATATCCTCTGAGAACGTAAACACGGTAAGTATAAGTAAACACAGCGAGAACACGTTGTGTAAGGTACTTCAACCATTAACAGAGGATCAAACACCCTTGAAAAAGAAGAAGAAGGTGAAGAAAAAAAACATACTATGGCATGCCTATCGAGCTCCACGATCTGTATAATGGGTTAATCGATTGCACTTGATTAAATTTGCAACTGCCCCAACGCCAGAGAGTTCAAAGCCTCTTGCACGGGGGAAATAAAAGAGTTCGGGGCCCTTCGGGAAGAGAGTCCGATACCATTAACCAGTGACGTGAAAGGATTCGAAAGTATTTAAAAGTTTATACCGGGCGATGGTGTTTTGTTTCATGGGTTTTAGGTCGATGACATTATAAGACCCAAAGGAAAGGTGTTCTTTTATCTATTTCTTAGGAGAGAGAGAGAGGGGAAAGAGAGAGAGAGAGAGAGAGGGGGAGAGGGAGAGATTTAGAAGGAGAGAGCGAGAGTTAGAGAGAGGGGGGGAGAGAGAAGAGGAGAGGAGAGGGGAAAGGAGAGAGAGAGGAGAGAGAGAGAGAGAGAGATTTTAAATTTTTTCAATGACTTTTTTTAAGGATTCTTTT
>NC_061829.1:41024866-41027366 GCF_019202785.1 Penaeus chinensis
CTGTATATTAAGCTTAACTGAAATATTCACTGTACATGAACGCACCACTGAACTTACACAACAATTGACCCAAAACCTGTGCATATATTGAACCAAAATCATCGTTGAACTTTTCATTATTACTTACTTATAGGAAGAACAATCTGTGTTTACATTTCGACACTTTCTCTCACCTAATTGACATTACCCATAATAATTATTAGGACATTATAAAAAGGCATTAGATTAGAATAACTTGTATTTATTTTATAGAAAAAAAACTACAAAATTATGTCTGTATCATAACGAAAAGGTAGATATTTGCTTTTTTCATTTATTTTATAATAAAATGCAAGATAATAGACCCTGGTATTTTTAATCACCTAAACCAAATCATTTGCAGGAGTTGAAAAACATTGAAGACATGAAATAACAAGAGACACAGCTTTAGTGAAGTGGTAAATGTAATGTTAAAGTGTCATCGACTGTGAAGGGTGTAACATTAGATTCAACTTCACGCAGTACTACTTAGGTGTAGGAAACATTCCGAACAACAGGTATGGTATATTATAATGTCAGATTATCTACATGTGCACAAATTATAAGTCCTACAAGCAAGACAATTAGATATATCATGCATAAAGAATATCGCGCCAGGTCACAAGGAATATATATATATGCATATATATATATATATATATATATATATATATATATATTAGCAATTTAGGATGGTAGCGTGGGTTGGTGTTCCAGTCGAGTAAGAATTCCAGAGCGAAGTAGATGTGGGTGTTCACAAGTAATATTGTCCGTCTTCGGCAGTGCCAGGGGGTCGCCCGTTGTTAGGAGTGCCTAGCTTCGTCCTTTTCCGGATTGGCTGGGAGGTCAGGTCGGCTCCATCCCAGCAGACGGGTAGTCTCCGAACCCAGGGTCAGGCAAACGGGGACGGACCTAAGGGCGATTTCCCCGTGCGAGGCGTAACCCACACTTGCCGACGCGCGACAGTCGACCGCTCTGATCTGGGAACCACCAAATATCTGGAAAAGGAGGCGAACGGGAGACTGGTACCTGCAGATTCACACTATCAGCGGGAGGTCAGATGCAGACGGATCGGATACTTCCCTTGTGTGCATATTGACAGATCATCTTACAAGCGGATGCATTACACATAATATATGTATGCATGGGTTACATACTTTTACATCGCTCTATGTATATATATGTTACATACTTTTATATCGACCTTTTTATGACTATAATAATGGTTATAAAAGATTGTACTAGAAAGTCATTATAAAAAACATATACAATAACTCTGATACTAAATTAGTGATAAAAGTTATTGAAGGAAAATAGAGTGATGCTAATAATAACTGAGACTATATTAGTGATAAAAGTTATTAATTAGTGCTTAGTGATAATAACTGAGACTATATTAGTGACAAAAGTTATTGAAAGAAAATAGAGTGACATCAATTAATAAACAGAATAATGATAATTACTGAAGCCAACTTATACAAATGACAGATGAACGATAAATCACATTCACCTAATTTCTAAAAGTTTGCTGATTAACCCATTCACCCCATGTGGCAAGAATATATGCCATGCCCACTGTAATACACGTTTATCTATTGTTTTTACACATAGATGGCGCTACAAGTTCTTAATCACCAAATAGCCAGTTATTAGAAACTACCTATCTCACCTGTTTACCTTTTTCCTTCACTTTACGAAAGGGTCTTTTGTATCACTTCATTATCTAAAATATTTTAATGACAATGTAATAATCATAACATCAATAACAATAATAACATTATCGACAGCAATGGTATTAATGAGAAAGACACATTTTCCCGCCAATTCAAGGAATGGGGAAATCAGGATCGGTCACAAAGGCCTACTGATAGACTCCTTGCCGCCTGAGCACATGTGGAGCCATCTGTAGGTAACAACATTCACCAAAAAAACTACAGAACATCAATCCAGGGCGAATGAGTTAATTGTTTGAGATTAATTATAGTATTTAATCAATCACAGTATCTGATATATTATTCAATCCATCGTCCCTCATCTTCCTAAGATTGATTGTTTGAGATAAATAATAGTATTTAATCTTCTTAACTGGCACCAGCTGTCAGGCCGAGCTCAGGTGCCACTCCAACTCCTAAAAAAATTAATAAATAAAGGAATAAAGGAATGAATTGATAGATAGACAAATTGATAAATAGGTAAATGGATAAATTAATGAATAAATAGATAAACGAATAGATAAATAAATTTATTAATTCATTGATATATGAATAAGCATTCGTAGATTGATAGACACACAGATAGATAGAAAGACAGATAGATAAATAGATAGATAGATAGATAGATAGTGAGATAGATAAATAGATGGATAGATAGACAGGTAGATATATAGATAAATAGATAGACAGATAGATTGATAGACTGATAAATAGACATAGATAGAAAGGTAGATAGATAGATAGATAGATAGACAGGAAGATATATATAG
>NC_061829.1:41037366-41047366 GCF_019202785.1 Penaeus chinensis
GTGTATTTGGAGGTTTTTATTCAAATCCTGTCTTGCCCTCATCAAAATGGGTTTTCAGTGTTTCAATGACTATATTTAGAATGACTGTTATATTGCATTAATTCAGTTACAGATAACCAATGCACGTACAACAGCATACCATTCTCCTTCTCCGTCTCTCTTGCTCACTCTTTCCTTCCTCCTTTCTCTCCCTCTTCCTCTCCTTCTCCTTCTTTCCTTCTCCCTTTCTCTTGCTCTTCCTTTCCTTCTTCTTCTCCCTGTCCTTCACCCTCTCTCTTGCTTTTCCTTACCTTTTCCTTTCCCTCTCCCCCTCCCACTCGCTTCTTCTCCCTTTCCTTCTTCCTCTTGCTGTCCCCCTCGTTCTCACTCTTGCTCTCATTTCCTTCTTCCTCTTCTTCTCTTGCTCTCTTCCTCTTCTTCTCCCTTTCCCTATCCCTCTTCCTCTCCTCTTGTTCTCTTCCTCTTTTTCTCCCTCTCCTTCTCTTGTTCTCTTCCTCTTTTTCTCCCTCTCCTTCTCTCTTTCCCTATCCCTCTCCCTCTCCCTCTCCTTCTCTCTTTCCCTATCCCTCTCCCTCTCCCTCTCCTTCTCTTGTTCTCTTCCTCTTTTTCTCCCTCTCCTTCTCTCTTATCCTATCCCTCTCCTTCTCTTGTTCTCTTCCTCTTTTTCTCCCTCTCCTTCTCTCTTTCCCTATCCCTCTCCCTTTCCCTCTCCTCTCTTTCCCTATCCCTCTCCCTCTCCTTCTCTTCTTCTCCCTCTCCTTCTCTCTTTCCCTATCCCTCTCCCTCTCCTTCTCTTCTTCTCCCTCTCCTTCTCCCTGTATCTCCCCTCTCTCAACCTCTTTTGTCACAATTCTTTGTAGAAAACAGACAGACAATAGATAATGATACACTTTCTGTATGTTGCTCATATTTACATGCAAATCCAATATCATACTTACACAGGGCACTTATGAATATATAAAAATAAGGTTTGGAATCTAAAAGCTTTCTGTCAAAAATTTAATATACACAAAAATACAATGCAACTAAGATTACACATTTTTGTAATGCAAATTATTTGCACATTTTATCACATTTATGAATACATCTTACTTATTCTTAAATATAAAATAAATATTTTTGTTTATCAGTTCAAACACTAAATAAATCACACAGCAGTATAAAAATAGACAAAAATCTAAAAATAATAAAGCAAAAGATGAAAAACTATAAGCAAAGAGAATTATTTCCAATAGTTAATATTTGAGAATAATATCTTCCTACTTATGCTGCTTTTCATTCATGCTTTGTATTTACGGAGAGATCCTATACAGATAGAGACATACTGTACAGATGACCATAAATATTAAGATAGGAAACTTGTAAGTAAAAATAATATTACACTTATATTCTTTCAGTAAATACATATATATATCATATTTTTATGTTTATTTTCACTTGCAATCACAAGTACAGACATAAATGCTTCATCTTCATGTGACAAACAAAATTCACTGGTGCCGTTTTCATTTTTTTCGATTTACTTTCCCGTGTGTCTACAAATGCTTCACTTGCAAGGACGAACGCAAACATCACAGATACGTAAAGTGAAGGAGAAAAGAGGGGAAAAAAGGCTAGATGGGTCGCATGGCTATCTTTTCAGCATCTCCTCGCATGATTCTCTGAATGCAAGTCTATGGTCCTTGCTCAGGAACTGCTCGAATTCTAGAATGAAGAACAGATGGTATAGCATTACATTTGGGTTACAATTTATTCATACTACCTTATATTTCCTTCACATTATAAAAATGGGAACACAAATTACTTGTTAACTCTTATTACTTGTTAGCTATCCAGTGATAATCTCAAAGTGTGACTGCATTTCAACATCGTAATGTAATATATGAACATAAATGACATAACTGAAACGAATATAATATACCAATAAAATTATGATTGATAGAAAAATTAACCAAGCCCACAACTCACTTATGAAGAGTCTGTGATGCTCGGCTTGCTGGGAAAAGAGCGAGGCGAGAGTGCCCACCACGGTATCATAGTCCTTACTCTTCTGATAGCTCTTGACGGCCGATGAAAAGAGGCCATACTGCTCCTTGTTCAGCTGGGATTTCACCTTTGGGAAAAAAGAAAAGGGGTGCAGGTAAATTAAAAGCCTCAATGCCTTCAATTTCAAAATCATTATGGTTCAAATCACAAAAATAAGAAACTTGCCATAAAGAGTTGTACCCTTACCAATACGAACATTGTATTCACATAAAAATGATAAACTTCTGTGACCAACTCACATCTTTAATATAGTCGGCAATGGACCCAAGTTTCTTGGTCTCCCCGTTCTCCTTTCCTGAAGAAAGGGCTGCCACTGCTGCCGACGAGGAGACCCTCCCGGACCCCAAAGCACCCGATGAAGATGCCTTCGTGGTGCTCTTCTGCGCACCACTGATGAGCTCCTGCGAGTTGCCTGGGGAGGAGAACATCTCAGGGGAGCAACTCGTAGCCTCTGCAGCCACCCCTTGAGATGCCTGGCTTGCTGCCTGGCTTGGTCCCGTGCCCTTCAGGAAGTCTGCCAACTCCTTCTCACCCTTTGACACAATCTTTATCTTCCTCTTCTTGTTGCCCACCTGCAGGGTATTATACTTGCAGCTCACTTGCGATGTGCTCTGCAGAGAGTTGAAGTCCACCACTGACGTCTTCTTCTCCAGGGCTGAGAACACCGAGCCATCACCCCCCTCCCCTTCCCTCTTCTCATTCGCCCCGTCAGTCTTCTTATAATTCATGTTCGACCACATGTTGTTATAGTCCTCCTTCACTGCCAGAGCCTGTCCCATCTTCTGGCGGGTCGCATCCGAGACAACCAGACGTGCGGGGGCCGTCTGCAGTGCGTGGGCATGAACCGGGGGCGCTGCACTCACTGCTGCTGGGGGCTCGTCATACTTGGCACTGATGGATGGCTTCCCATTCTTCTCATCAGGCTGGGGCAGCTGGGCAGAAAGGGAGTTGGAGGCATTCAACTTTAGGCTCAAAGAAAGATATCAAAAGTAATTCAAATCTCCCCATAATGGAAGTTTATATATATATATATATATATATATATATATATATAATTCATGGCTAATGAAATAGCCAAAATGTAAACAAATGATAAATAAGAACAAATTGATGATTGAAAATGCTAGGCTATAATATTAAAAAGAAAAAAAGAAAAGAAAAGGAAAAGAAAAAAATATATATAGATAGATAGATAGATAAATAGATAGATACAGTTATAGATGTATAGATATATAGATATATGTGTATAAATACATATACATACATATATATACATATATACATATATATATATATACACATACATATACATATGTACAAACATACATATACATATGTACAAACATACATACATATACATATATAAACATATGTACTTATACATATATATATATACATATATATACACATACATATACATATGTACAAACATATACACACATACATATACATATATAAACATATGTACTTATACATATATATATATATATATATATATACATATGTACTTATACATATATATATATATATGTATATATATATATATACATATGTACATATACATATATATATATATATATATATATATATATATATATATATACATATGTACATATACATATAAACATATACATATAATATATATATACTGAATAAATAAATCAATATATATACATACATAAATATACATATATATACATATACACACATGTAGACAAATATATAAATATACACATACATATATAGATATATACATATATATACATATACATATAGACATATGTGTATATATACACATGTATATATACATATATATATACATATATTTACATATAGATCTACATATCTACACACACATATATATACATATAAATACAGACATATAAACATACATACATACATACATACATATAAACACACACACACACACACACACACACACACACACACACACACACATATATGTATGTATATATATATATATAATGTATAATATATATATATATATATTATATATATATTATACATATATATACATACATATACATATATATACATATATGGTATAAAAACCCACAATGTAAAACTAGACTTATTGAAAATGAGACTAGTTTCTGATGGACTGGTCAGCGGCGCGAATTATCTTTCCTTCCGCTGACGTCCTGGCCCGCAGACTGGTGGAATCTTCCCTAATAAAGCTGCTTCCTAATTTCGACCTGAACAGCGGCTTTTCTCCTGCCTACAGTCTCCTCGCTTCCCACATCCTCCGCTTTCTCCCGTTTGCCGGCCACCCGTCACACAGTCCGCCCGACCCTCCGACCTGATCTGACCTCCCTTCGTTTCCGTCCGTCTGTCCTCACCTGCCCCGTGTCTCCGCGTTGCCTTTCCTCTCTCTGTTTTATATCCCCTCCTCTTCCTTGCCTCCTCAAACCTGAAGATGTAGTCTCATTTTCTATTAAATCTAGTTTTACAGTGTGGGTTTTTATACCATAGTATCAACACGGTAGTGTGTTTTCTCCTTTCATATACATATATATACATATATATACATATATATACATATATATACATATATATACATATATATATATATATATATATATATATATGAACTGTATTCATGTTGACAAATGAGAAAAGGTATGAATAAGAATGAATATCTTCACAAAACAAGATATGTGTTTGGCCTGTTTGATTACACCATGTTTTCATGCATTTCTGATGAAAATATAATCAGAACCAGTCAAATACATCTCTTGTATTGTGAATATATTTATCCTCATTCATACCTTTTCTACATATATATATATACGTATATATATAAATATGTATATATATATATATATATATATATATATATATATATATATATATATAGATATAGATATAGATATAGATATATATATATATTGATAGGCTTCTGGACAACTTCAGAAAAAAAAAAAAAAAAAAGCCAACTCACCAAGACTTGGGCATTTTTGAAGAACTGTATGATGTCCCGGAGTGCAGGCCCAAACGTACTGTAGGAGTTCATGAAGGGGCGCACCCACGCCGACAGCTGCGGGCGGAAATTGGGGGCTGCAAAGCGGTTGTCACACAGGATGATGGCACCGTAGTCATCCTTGTGTCTGATCACACGCCCAATGGCCTGGTTCACGGCCCGAGATGCCTCCAGTTTGTACCACTCCTGCCCCGTCAAACCTGTCTGCAATGGAAGAGCAAGTTCCATGGGGCTGTAGTGTGTTTCATATTGCACTTTTGTCCCATGTCCCACCACACAACGCTAAATATTAAAGTTCTGTCTAATGTATACCCACAGGACAGAAAATTAAAAGATTTTACATAAAGGGGGGGGGGGGATTATGATAAAGTAATTTTATCATCCTCTACCTTTGGATATCCATCTTACCAAATGAAAATCTTTTGACATTTGAAACTGAATGAAATATATATATGGAATGGTTTCATTCTGAATTATTAGTGTTTTTGCAATTTTTATAGCCATTAATACTTTTCATCATTTCCATATTGCACAAAAAAAAGAGGAATCCCACATTTCCCTACCTTATTCTTGAGCCTGGTTTCTTCGAGGTATTTCTGCTTGAGCACGACTCGGGGGTCCTTGAATGGGGGGTAAGGGAGGCCTGTGATGATGACTGCCCGGCCGTTGCGGTTGGCAAAGTCCAAGCCCTCAGAGACCTTTCACAAAATCAGAGGGAAACAGGAATATATTGACTGTTTTATTTCCCTTTCATTTTTGTTTTCCATGTTTTCCTTTTTATCCTTTACTCTCTCCTACTCCTCCCTTTGTTTCCCCCCTTCACTCAACATCCTGTTGTCTTTCTCTCACTCCCTCCCTCCTCTCTCTTCTTTCTTCCCTCCCTCATCTCTTCTTCCCTTCTCTTTTTCTCCCTCCCCTATTCCTTTCATTCATTCATTCTTTCTTTCTTTCTTTCTTTCTTTCTTTCTTTCTTTCTTTCTTTCTTTCTTTCTTTCTTTCTTTCTTTCTTTCTTTCTTTCTTTCTTTCTTTCTTTCTTTCTTTCTTTCTCTCTTTCTTTCTTTCTTTCTTTCTTTCTTTCTTTCTTTCTTTCTTTCTTTCTTTCTTTCTTTCTTTCTTTCTTTCTTCATCCCATCCTTCTTTCTTCATCCCATCCTTCATTCTTCATCCCATCCTTCATTCTTCCTCCTTTTGCAACTCCTCCTTCCCTTCCTTCCCCTCTTTCTTCCTGGCCTCACCTTGCCCCTGCAAACCGCCATGAAGCAGGCCCCCTTTAGCGCCGGGTCGTTGATCTTCTGGTAGTACTCTGTCATGGCACTGTGGAACTCGTCCTTTGTCTGGGGCTCCACAAAGATCGGCTGAGGGGAAACGGATGGAAAAAGGCCATTGTTACTCGGGATCTCATCCTTGTGGAAGGAGACTGAACCACAATTTTTTCTTTAAAACAGAAAGGTTGTCCTTGATCTGAAATAAATTTGAAAACTGCTGCCTCCAACTCCCAGCCAAACCCTTACCTTCGTGGCCGAAATCCTGCTCCAGATGCCCGAATTCTGCCACTCATCCCGACAGTTTCGCATGATGGGGTAGGAGGGGAAGAAGATCAGCAGGCCATCAGGCACGATGCGGGAGAAGTTCAGGATGGTCTGCCCCAAAGAGCTGATGTAGCGCGGGTCACTCCTGAGACAACAATGAAAGTACGTGTTTTTAACATCAGACTTTTAGGCTGAAATGATTTTTGTATTGTATAGTCTCCTCTGATTAATTCTCAGATGATAAGAATGTCAAGTATTATGTGATTATGGTTGTCATTTAAGACCATTATTTTTATCATGCCTTTTATATATCATCATTATTGTCATATGGTTTTCTGATACAATAATCAACAACAACGTAAATGATACACACATTTCACTCTTGAGTGAGGATGCAGGGCAAACTATTATGATCCGTACACTTCAAAAGTAAAGCTAATCTTTTGTGTGAATTTAAGGAGTCAATAAAACCAACTCTTTAATGCATCAATCCATTAACAATGCCTCAGATTTCAATACGTTGCCCCTTTATAAACATCAATACAATAAAAATACTAAATAAAAAATAAAATAAATAAATAAAAAATAAAGATGGCTGCACCTGTTTTGAAAGGATGAATTGAGGTTGAAGCCATCAGGCCCGTTGCAGATCGTGCCCACCCACACCTGGTGACGCTGGATGATGTGCGGGTTCTCAAGCTGGATCGGGAACGGAACCTGGAAAGGGGCGTGTCTTGAGAGGCGGTGTGGTGGAAGAATCTTTTATCTTTCATGCAAAGAAGTGATTGAAGGCAAAGGAGGAGGAGGAGGAGGAGGAGGAGGAGGAGGAGGAGGAGGAGGAGGAGGAGGAGGAGGAGGAGGAGGAGGAGGAGGAGGAGGAGGAAGAAGAAGAGAGACTGGGGAGAGGAGGAGAAGGAGGAGGAGGAATAGGAGGAAGAGGAGGAGGAGTAGGAGGAGGAGGAGGAGGAGGAGGAGGAGGAGGAGGAGGAGGAGGAGGAGGAGGAGGAGGAAGAGGAGGAGGAGGAGGAGGAGAGGAGGAGGAGGAGAGGAGGAGGAGGAGAGGAGGAAGAGGAGAGGAGGAGGAGAGGAGGAGGAGAGGAGGAGGAGAGGAGGAGGAGAGGAGGAGGAGAGGAGGAGGAGAAGAGGAGGAGAGGAGGAGGAAGAGGAGGAGAAGAAGAAGAAGAGGAGAAGAAGAAGAGAGAGGATATATATATATATATATATAAATGTGTGAGGAAGATATATTAAATGTGACAATATATACTGCTAATTTCCACAAATCAACTTAAGTCTCACCTTAAGGTGTATATAACAAAATAACATAAAAAGATAACAAGGCATGATGTCCCTTTAAGGCAAACAAATCCCCCCCCCCCCTGCCCCTGATTCTCACCTTCTCCAGCTCCAAGAAGAGGGCCTTCAAGGTGTAAAGATCGTCAGGGTTGAAGTCTTCGGGCATCACCTCAGAGACATCGTTGGCCGCGATGTTGGAGCCCTCGCTCATCTCCTGCATCTTTTTCATGACCTGAAATTGAGAAATCCATTGGTGTAATGTCAAGTCTCTGCATCAGGATGGACATCTGAATTATCTGTTGTTAATTATCTGTTACTTTTACTACCATAAATATTGGTATCTGTGGCCAATGATTTTTCATTTCAGCATTTAACAAATTCCATTTCATTAGTTTCAAATTCTCCTTCAAATACCTATCATCTACTAAGATTATCTTCACCTAGGTCCATGCCCATACCTATCAGTATCATTCTGAATACAATTATCCTGTTTAGCATTGCAAATATCAGTTATGCTCATAATTTTTCATTCAAAATTATTCAATCATTGTGCAGAGAGTAGTTTAAACCAGAATTAATAATTACAAAAAGCACTAAGAACCACTATCTCAACAGCAAATCATAAATCACCTGTGTTACTTCATCAATGCACAGAGCTATGTCTGTTGAGCGAATCTGCAGAGACGCAGCTTCCTCACACATTTTCTCCACATTGTGAGCTTCATCAAAGATCACAATATTACCCTGAAGACAGAAATAATCATGATACTACTATATAAATACAAAACTATAACCAAGATTAATATATAAAAAAATAAATTGATAGTATATACTTTGAGTAAAAAACAAATAAAAATATATATTTATGTGACAAATTGTGAAAAAAGACAAGGCATACAAATCTCATCAAATACATACACATGTTCAACTATTGTTACAAAACCACACCCCACCTGTAGCTCCACTCCGTGCGCTTTCCGGCTTTTGGGGTCCAGGAGATAGTTGTATGGCAGGAAAATGATGTCAGCATCTTGTTTGAGTTCCCTCGCCATGTAATATGGGCAGAATGTCTTCTTGCGGCCAACTTTGACAAGGTCTTCAATGTCAAGTGCCTTCTGACGCACTTCTGGGTCGTCTTTTTTGGCTTCGACCTGATGAAAAAAAGTTGAGGAAGAATGAGTATTTCTCTGAATTTCCCCAATTGTAAGAAGCCCTTCATGTGTCCTGTATAATGTACAGTAAACAAAAGATGTACAAAAGATACTGCAGATATAAATGTCCATTATACAAACATGCACATGCACAGAAGATACTGTAAACATGTATGTATATCATAAACATACATTATATACACCCATATACAACAAGGACTGCACACACAAACATAATACTTCAAATTCAAACCTGGTTGTTGAAGTAGCATGTCTTGGCCTTAACCCTCAGCTGACACATGTGCACCTTGTTGTTATTGTTGGTCTCCTTTGACACCTCAGGATGGATGCACATTTGGTCACGCGATCCTAGTACTGCCACCTGGATATTAAGACGTTTGGTTTAATGAAGTGTGTGGAACTTGAAATTAGCCAAATATTAAAAACAGAAAACAAAGATAAAAGAAAAAAAAAGGAAAAAAAAGAAAAAATGTATATATATGCCAATGCCTGGCCAACAAGAGTTTTAACAGGAAATTTCACTACTTCTCTTTATTTTTCCCTTTGATCTCGAACATACATTCTTCACATCACAATCCTATCAGTTCACCAACCTTGAGATAGCTGTAGGTAGTTCTCTTCAGTTCATTTACTGCCTGGCTCAGCTGGGAGTGAGTCCTCGAAGAGTATATGATCTTTGGTGGGGCTGAGAAACAGATGAAAAAGAAAAATAGACATATGCCTGAAATGTATTTTTCAGTTGTGCATGAAAAAAAAAAATTACAGAAATTATGTTCAAATATGACTGAAATAATTAAATGACTTTTACATATAATAGACTGAATAACTGAACCTAAAATCAACATCAGCTAAAACGTTTATTGATAAAAAAGGTTTATTCAAAATATCTTATTTTCTGCTGCTCCCAGAATAAAAAATAATAAATTTCTTTCTAAATCATATATTAAAAAACAACAAC
>NC_061829.1:41072366-41077366 GCF_019202785.1 Penaeus chinensis
CATACATGTATGAATATATATATACACACATAAATGTATATATATATATATATATATATATATATATATATGTATGTTTGTACATACATACATATATATATGTGTATATATATGTTTATGGATACATATATATATATATATATATATATATATATATATATATATATATATATATATATATATATAATACATATGTATATATATACAGGCATACATATTTAAATATATATATATATATGTATATATATATATATATTTACTTATTTATTTATTCATACATATTTACATATTTATACATAGTTTATATATATGAATACGTATATATATATATATATATATATATATATATATATATATATATATATATATATATATATATATAGTTACTTAATTTGTTATGCCCTACAATAATTATAAAAATGACTTGATATGATAAAAAGCTCTTAGCATGGTTATTGTATAAATGGACACTTTGACGTTCTTCTTAATGTTACTCGAACTTCTTATTATATCTTTTACTATGGTACTGCATAGTCTATATCTATCATATTTCGAAAATGATGCCGTAATCTTCGAAAATGTTAACTGATAGATCTGCCGTGTGTTTTTGAAGTCAGATTCGTGCGCCTCCATGCCTTCGCGAACGGCATCAGCGCCAATTTTGAAAGTTGTTTATAGTTCCTGCAACTTCTCTTTACAATGAAATTGGATGTTTATGTGGATATTGTTTTGTTTTGGGTTGCGACAATGAGTTTAGTAGTAGATTTATAAGTAATCTTTCTTCCCTTACAGGTATAGATTTTTTTTTAATGGGAGATTAGTTGTAAATAGTACAAAAATAGTTAGAAAGAAGAGTTTTAAAGTAAATATGTAACCATTTCCTTACAATTCAAGAAAATAACAATGTTTTACGCATTTTTTCATTTATTAATGTCGTTCCTGCAGCTAAGAATGGCTCTGAAGACATACAATGCATATGCAATTCCATCACCTCTATCAATACGAGAGGGAAATTGTATTCAAGAGGCAGCGTAAAACATGTCCTAACATTTCATTCACAAAATAGGAAGAAATAGCCCTCAGTAGAAGCTCATTCAGTCAACCCATAAACCCAGTTGATCCCCAAGCAACCCATGAATGGAAAAATGCCTAAAATCTCCACCAAACTGGCACAAAAGGGTGGCATCATTCGGTGCACGGCAATTAACGAGCATTTTCTCTCACGAGCTGCTCAATTGCGGCCATAATTAAGACCAAATGAGTCCCCAAACAAGGCTAGTGTCTACGTAAACAACGTTCGAATTTCCCGCGGCCGAAGTTTGTGTACTGGGAGATGCTGCCACCTGGCCCTCGGATCCCGCATTAGCTGAGATTCACGTCCCTCTTTTACTCGATTGGCGCTGGAGGGACGTCCGGATCCTCCCCCAAATAGGAGCATAATCTCGCCTGTGCCTGAATCCGGCCCCAGGAGCGCCAGGGGGGCATGCAGAGGGCGAAAAAGGGGCGAAAAGCGCGAGCCCCGGCCGAGCGTAACGGTCCTCCCAGCATGCCTTTCACTTTCAAACATGGCGGACATCTACAAACTGGGGGACCTCGTTTGGTGAGTATTTTGGCCCCTTTTCGCCGCGTTGCCGGCCTTAGCGTGAGCGGGCATGCCCCCGGGAGCCACGAGCAGGGACTGACGCGTGTTTTCCATTTGTTTCCGCAGGGCCAAGATGAAGGGCTTCTCCCCCTGGCCGGGAAAGGTGAGTGCAGGGACGCCGAGGCCGCGGCGGCCGGCGTTGCCCTCATTTACGCCGCTCTTCTGGCTCTCCCTCGCCTCTCTCGGCTCTCCCTCTCCTCCTCCTTGCTCCCTCCCGCCGCCTCTGCCGCCCCTTCGCCGCCTCGCCTCCTTCGCCTCGTCTCGGCTCTCTCCCTCTCCTCTGGTTTATTCTCTCTCCCTCCTCCTTATTTCCTCGCCATTAAGGCCTCTCTCTCCTCGCTTTTCGCCTTTTTCGCCATCATTTCGCATTCCCTCTCCCTTTTCCCCATCGAATTTCCTCCATTTCTCCTCGTTTTCCCACGTTTAGGCCTTGTTTACCTCCTCTCTGTTATTCTACTTCTCTCATTCTTCCATATTTCCCCTTTTATCTATTTTCCTCCATCTCCCCCTCTCCCCTCCCCTCCTCTGCCCCCTTGCGAACGAGGAGGAGGAGGAGAGAGGCTAAGAGTCCGATTCACTTGTTTATCTCCGATTAATGTGACAGATGAGGGTCTGTTGTTTTTGTTTGTTTTTGTCGTCGCTTCCCTTTCCTCCTCTCCTCTTCGCGTCTTTTTCCCCTTCCTTCTCTCCACTGATTATTTCCCTCCAACTGCCCCCAAAGTAGCACTCTACCTCGTCTATCTCTGCGAACGAAGCTCCGAAGGAAAGGAAAGGACCCCGAACGCCGTTGTGTGACGACGACGACGACGACGACAGCTCGTGAGGAGAAGGCAATGTTAAGGGTACAAGACCTATGGGGTTCGGCAGGGAGGAGGGAGGGAGGGAGTGGGGGAGGGAGGGGAGGAAGGGGAGGAAGGTGGTTTGGCAGTTCGTCGACAGGTGTGGCTTAGACAAGTAGTCAAAAGGAAGGAGAAAGAAAGAGAAAGAAGGAGATGGAGAGACAGAGAGGAAAATCTGAAGAGAGAGTGAGAAACGCGCTCAAAGGAAGAGAAACGCGCACAAGGGAAGTGAGAAAGAGAGTAAGAGAGAAAGAAAAAGAGGAACAGAAAGATGTGAAGAAGGAAACAGTGTAAAAGAGAGAGAGGAAAAGAAGTGAGAAAGAAAAACCTAAAGAGAGTGAGAGAACGAGAAAGAGATAGTGAGAGAAAATAGAAAAGAGTGAGAAAGAAGCAGGAAGAGAGTGAGAAAAATTCTAATAAAGTGCAAGAGAGAAAATCAAGGAAGAGGAAATGACAAAAAGTGAGAGAGAGAGAGAGGAAATAAAGAAGTGATATATAGAATAGGAAGTGATAAAGACAAGAAGAGGAAAGAAAAAGTGAAAAATAGAAAAGGAAGTGATAAAGAAAGAGAAAATGGATGGAAATAAGAAGTGAAAAAGTGCAACGATGACGCAGTTCGAATTTTTTTTGTAACGTCTGTTATGCTGATAATTTTTCATAAAGCTTTTCATAAAGCTTTGGGATATATATTTTTGACATTTGTTTTTTCAACTCATTTAACATTTCCTTTATTATATAACGATTCTAGTAGCTGGCATTTATGTATTGATATTGAAATTCTTATAATCTTTCTTGGTTGTGTTTTGTAATGTCCATTTCATAACAAGAATCTAATCAATCAGAAATAAGTTTCGTGAAGTGATGATTTAGCCTCCTTGCCTAATGCTCTGGCAAAGGACAACGCCCTTCCCTACGTTTATAACTGGTGAAATAAAGCTTCCAACTGGAATCCTTAGAAGCTCGGTCTTTGCCAGAATGTATGTAGTAAAAGCTGGTAGTGAATTTTATTGTTATTGTTATTTAATTGCTTGGGGTGTGGAAACTTATGCCTTGCTGGACTTTGCCATGTGGGTTTGGAGAGGCTTTTGTGGGCAGAAATTTGCATCTTGGAATTGATTTATTTATTTTTTTATATCTAATTGCCTTTGCGAGAGTTTCTCTGGATCAGTCTGTCATTTAATTCTCAACAGTTGCTACGATATTAGAGGAGGCAGTGACATTGAAGTTCGTGGTAATGAATAAAATAAAGAAAATATTCAATTTAGTTTCAGATTTGCAAAGGGAATCGGTAATTTGATATGATTTTTATTTCGCAAGAATATTGACTGTGTTCTATCCAAATCCATCTGAAAATTTATGTGATTTATGGCAGAAGAACGACAATTGAAAGTCCAGTCTTTTAGTAGCCCAGTGACAAGCGATCTTTTCCGTCATCATGTCTTTGGGACTGAAGCAAAGGCCAGCAAACCTCCTCTATGTTTATTGAGGCAAGCCATGAGATATTGGGTGTGAGTTATTGTTTGCCGATAGATTATATACCACGTAAGGTTACAAGCTTGCATCTCGTTACTATAAACTAGGGGGTGGTTTCTTGACCTTTGCTGGAGTGTCAACAGGTGTCTAGGCTAGTGGCAGATATAGGGGTGTGTAAATGAAATTCATTTTTCTGTTAGGAAAACTTTATATATAATGGAAATTGTGTGGAAAATTTGCATATTGAATTGTCATGATATATTCAAAACATTTGTTTAAGAGAACCAGAAGCTGAGGAACTGATACTTTTCAACATAATTTGGATTTTTTTTATTCAGTGGGTATCCTTGGCATTGGTAGTGGGATTTGCAATTTAACTGTTGATAATATCAACCATTTGCTTAACCCCTTGGATCCAGGTGCTGGCTGCCAACACGACCCAAAATCTGGGCAAGAATTAGTTGGGCACTTTCATGGTGTGGGGCTTGTAAGCTTGGGTGCACACAAAAACTTGTGCGTGATGTTATCTCTCCTTTTGCATAATTTTGTTTTGCCAATTTTATGCCAATTTTAATGTGTATATTTGTCATTTGCTTAGCTTGAACCAGATGGTAATAAACTGTTTTCCTTAGACAGACTGCATATCAGCTTTGTAGGTAGTCCGTAATGCAATGATTATAACAATGAGTAACATTTTGTTATTTTTCAAAGATAGTTTCATTATATTAAATTTTCTGTCATATAACCTTTGCTGCTGGCAATAGAATAGGATCCTGAGCATGGAAATAGTTTCCACTCTGGAGCCAACTGCTTTCTAGTTAGGGCTTATGAATAGTACATTCCACACTCATTTACCAATAGGAATAATGCAAAGAACCCTTCCTAAATGCCCACTGATGCTGTTTGCCCTCCAAGAGTTTTGTGCACTTGTGGCTGGTCATTCCCATCACCCTGGGCTTCAGCTGGAGTTCTCACAATGGCATGTTCCTGTTACCCTGTCCCTTAACCAAATTATTCATAATGCCATGTTCATGTCACCTGGCCCT